>NW_011494789.1:2546036-2562880 GCF_000754665.1 Bison bison bison
GGAAAAGACTCTGATGCTGGGAGGGATTGGGAGCAGGAGGAGAAGGGGACGACAGAGGATGAGATGGCTAGATGTCATCACTGACTCGATAGACGTGAGTCTGAGTGAACTCCGGGAGTTGGTGATGGACAGGGAGGCCTGGTGTGCTGTGCTTCATGGGATCGCAAACAGTCGGACACGACTGAGAGACTGAACTGACTGACTGACTGAATCTTCATGGGTGTGGGCTGTCTTCTGTCTGGGGGCCACTCTGCCACCCAGTCCTCCTCCTTCCTTTCTGGCATCCCCACCGCTTGATGCCACTCTTGTGACAAAAATTACCATGTTGATATCTGCCCTGGCCCCTGGGGGCTCTTTTGTGTGGCAACCTTCTAAGGGTGTTGAGAAGTCCAAGAATGGGGGCCATACCTGGAGTTTGCTACTCACCCCTCCTCACCAGTCTCAGTGCTCAAAAGTTTGGCTATTGACATCTAAGTGAGAGGAGACCATTGGTCACATTATCATTTCAAACATCTCCCTTATTTCTCACCTTCTTCCCATGGCTGAGAGCTTACAGCCCCTGGACAATGGTCAACCAAATGGAAAAATGAGGTGCTGAGAAGGTTGTGGATAGGAAGATAAGGTCACAAAGCTAGCCATGGAGAGTTATCTGGCATGTCATTAGCTGCACTAGCTCTAAGAATAGAGTAAGAACTGCAAGTTCAAGTGATTTCTCCTTGCATGCAGATGTATGTATTGAGAGGGGGTTGATGTCCATGTTTCTGGACCCTGAACTATAAGACAGGTGCAAAAAAAACCAAAAAAAAAAAAAGACCTAAAGCTTGTTTCCTTGGTCAGATATTGTGAATGCATTACAGACCAGTCCTAAAACTCAGTGGCTTATCACAACAATGGTTCATCTTTGCATCCACCTCTGTAGTTTGCTGGGGAGGTGGCGGGAGGATGACCTACACTGGATTTGGCAGGAAAGGTTCTTCTCCAGATGTCTGTCATTCTCCTGGAGCCAGTACATTCTCATGGGATCACAAGAGGGGAAGTGAAACGTGCAAGGCCCACAATGAGGCCATGACAATAGTGTGGAAGCTGAAGGGGTGAGAACTGGGGACAACAATTCAGTCCACCGAATCCATTATGCATTACTTTTGCTCATTTCACCTACATCAAAACCAACAGATATGAAATTGCCTACCCTTCTTCCCAGATTTTAGCCCGCTCTCCAGGCTGCCTCCTTTTGTTTTCAACATATGGGAGTGGACTTCAGGAAGCTTGAATTAAAGCAACACATTTCATATCTCAGGGGAGACAACTGTGCCCTTTGATCAAGGCTGCTCAGTGCCTGGGGCTCACAGGACTGAGCAGGGGCTGGCAGGACACGTGGACAGCTGAGCAATGGGAGAGGTGATGTGCACTACATCCTAGTCCGTGCTTGCCCCTAACTAGCACTGTCACTGCAGGCAAGTGATTTTTGTTCATTTCAATTTTCTCTGATTCTGTGAGTAGAGGATAAGAAAATCTCAATGTTCTCAATTGTCTCAGCCAACATTCTAAAAACTAAGATCATGGCATCCAGCCCCATCACTGCATGACAAATAGATGGGGAAAAAATAGAAATAGTGATAGAAATTATTTTCTTGGGCTACAGAATCTCTGCAGATGGTGACTACTACTACAAAATTAAAAGATGCTTGCTCTTTGGAAGAAAAGCTATGACAAATCTAAACAGCATATTAAAAAGCAGAGAGATCATTTTGCGACAAAAGTCCATATAGTCAAAGCTATGGTTTTTTCAGTAGTCATGTACGGTTGTAAGAGCTGGACCATACAAAAAGCTGAGCACCAAAGAATTGATGCTTTCAAACTGTGGTTCTAGAGAAGACCCTTAAGGGTCCCTTGGACAGCAAGGAGAGCAAGCCGGTCTATCCTAAATGAAATCAACCCTGACTATTCATTGGAAGCACTGATGCGGAAGCTGAAGCTCCAGTAATTTGGTCACCTGATGCAAACAGCTGACTCATTGGAAAAGACCCTGGTACTAGGAAAGATTAAGGGCAGGAGAATTGGGTGACAGAGAATGAGGTGGTTGGATGGCATCACTGGCTCAATGAACATGAGTTTGAGCAAACTCTGGGAGATAGTGAAGGACAGGGAAGCCTGGCATGCTGCAGTCCATGGGATCACAAAGAGTCAGACACGACTTAGCGACTGGACAGAAGTAGGGCTGAGAATTTAGTATTTCACATCTTCCCTATTTCTTCTGGTCTTGATTATCAACATCACTACACTATTCTTGTGCTAGAGATCTCTGTTGTCCTCTTACATTATGGGATTTCTTTAGGCCATAGATAGTTGCCCATTTTAGGCTGTCTAGCATACTAATTGGGATATCTCCTACCACATATATTTCACAATGAAGGAAGTAGGAGCTACCTTCTTTTATGTGTGTTAGTTGTTCAGTCCTGTCCAACTCTTTGCAGCCCTATAGACTGTGGCCCACCAGGCTCCTCTGTCCATGGGATTCTCCAGGCAAGAATACTGGAGTGGGTTGCCACGCCCTATGCCAGGGAAACTTCCAGACCCAGGGATCAAACCTGTCTCTTATGTCTCATGCATTGGCAGGCACATTCTTTACCACCACCTGGGAAGTGATATTCATAAATAAATTCCCTTCCTGGCTAGTGTCAGATTCAGCTGCTTGAAACCAAGGACCCTGAGTAATATGTCTTCTCTTCTGCTGTCCTGTCAGCCCCTTAAGAATGTTAGACTGCAGAGGAGAGAGTTTGAGGCCCACACATCCCCCTCTGGAACTGTCCCAAGGACAGAGATGAGACCAGCTCTCTCAATCATGCCTAATCACTTGAGCATGCATACATGAAATGCTGATTAGAAGTAACTCTCTCTGACTTTCCTGTGGAAAGTAAGTCTCTCCAGATGGTGGCTCAGACAGTAAAGAATCTTCCTGCAATGCAGGAGACCCAGGTTCAATCCCTGAGTCAGGAGATTCCCTGAAAAGGGAATGGCAACCCACTCTAGTATTCCAGTCTGGAGAATTCCAGGGGCAGAGGAGCCTGGCAGGCTACAGACCATGGTGTTGCAAAGAGTTGGACACAACTGAGCAACTAACATTACACTACACAATGACTCCCCAAGAGAGAGTCAGCTCACAACTGCTCTGTCCCCTGTTTGGTCAAGCAAGCTCTGAAAACCTCTATGACTTATCTGAAGAGGACCCTTGAGCTTCATCTAGAAACAGTGATTACTCCACCACTGTCACCATGACTGGAGACTGCCCTCCCCATGGCAGCTCTGCTCAGGCCACAGTGTGATGTGGGAAAGAGGTTTCCAACAATAGCATGGCACTCTGGGCATGTGAGCTCATTGAGTTTCTCATCCTCATCCTATACCCACTCAGAGGGACCACAGGCTAGTGGAGAGATGAATCCTGGTGATGCTCAGGATCCTGGCGAGGGAGAAACACAGGGCTTGGGGAAGGTTTGGAAGGACTATGGGTTTACCACTCAGGCAGGTTGGGGTACACATAGGACAAGCAGCCAATTATCAAAAGGCTTCCTGTTCCCAAAATGAGAACTTCCCCTCTCCATCTTGGGATTCTGCAGCATGTGGCATTTGACAATCCAAAGTCTGGGGCTGTGTATTTCTTATTTTTTTTAATCTAAGATTTTTGTTGTTGCTGCTTTAATATTTATTGATTTGGCCATGCTGAGTCTTAGTTTTGGCATGTGAGATCTTTGATCTTCATTACACCGTGTGGGATTTTTAGTTGCGGCATGAGAACCCTTAGTTGAGGCGTGTGGGATCTAGTTCCCTGGCCAGGGATTGAACCCAGGCCCCCTGCACTGTGGGTGCAGAGTCTTAGTCACTGGACCACCAGGGAAGTCCCTGTGCAGTGTCTTTAAACAGTGTGATCGGCAATAGAGGTGGGGCAATTCATTGTGCAGGACTGTCTCCTTCAGTGTAAATCATCTAAAACCCTTGCTTTCAGCTGATTAAATGATAGTAACTCTTCTGGTTATTGTGCCAGCAAGAAACATCTGTACCATTTCTATATGCCCCTCAAGGGTGGTACCACCTCCTGTTGAGAACAGGTGAGTTTAGGAATTAAAGGAGCCTTTTGGTTCCATGCAAAGTGTGCACTGAACATTCTGAGATTTTGTTTACTATTAACACTAAGTCAATTTCAGACTGCTAGACTCTCTACAGTGGAACATAGGATCATTTGTTGTTATGACATTGAAGAGGTTAGTTTTGATAGTAAACCTTGAGGATACAATTCTCAGATCAGGACCTATTCAGTGAACAGGCTTCAGTGGGAATAGAAGGTAAGAGGATATAGATGAAAGTCCTGGTTACCCAGATTTAATTATCCAGAGCCATAGAGTAAGGCGGGCTTCCCTGGTGGCTCAGGTGGTAAACAGTCTGCCTGCAAGACAGGAGACTTGAGTTTGATCCCTAGATCAGGAAGATACCCTGCAGCAGGGAATGGAGAACCACTCCAGTATTCTTGCCTGGAGAATTCCATGGACAGAGAAGCCTAGCAGTAGTAGCCTAGGCTGTAGTCCATGGGGTCACAAAGAGTCAGACATAACTGAATGATTAACACTTTCACTTTTTTCACTTTTCATATAGTGAGGCAGAGAGCCTAGGTGGGCAGATGTCGGGACCACTGGGGGAACATGACCTCTTATAAGATAGCACCTCCTGCTTTTCCAGCCAACTCCTAACCAAGACTCATTTGATGGCTGATGACCAAAGATTATAGAGTTACACAAGTTGATTAGCCATCAGAGCTGTACCTAGAGACGTATTCAAGAACTGCCATCATGACCAGAACAGTATAGTCAAAAGCCCAATGAGAAAAATCCAGAATGGTCAAGCCTGCTGTGTGATTGAATGTCCAATTCTCCAAATATCTGCATCAAAACAGAAAATTTGATTGACAAATATTTATTGAATACTGCTATTGATTCAGTGTTTGCTTCCCTACATATTTGTATGTTGAAGCCTAATCCCCAACATGATTGCTGTTGGAAGTGATGCCTGTTGGAGATGTTTTGTGTCCAAGTCTTAGTTTATAAAGGTGACAGAGTGATGACATGGAGAAGTCAATGCCATTGAAAGCAATGTTTAATGTTACAGTTCCCATAGAAACAAGAGGCAGGTTTGTCACATGGGGACAAAGGAGTGCCATTTAGTCAGGAACCAGAAGCAGAAGTAAGGGGAAGGTTTAAAACATGGTCTTCATTGGAGTTTCCATGGGCAAGGCAAGGCAGGGCAGAATAACCAATTTAGGATTGGCTAGTTTGAATAATTTTGATAGGTTTGCACTATAAGTGCGCTCTTCCTCTTTTTAAAAAAAAATTTAGTGGAATGTGACTGCTTTATAATGTGTTAATTTCTGCTGTACAATGAAGTGAATCAGCTATACATATACATATATTCCCTCCCTCTTGGACTAAAACTATGATTTAAAAAGACACATGTACCACAATGTTTAATGTTGCATATTTACAATAGCCAAGAGTTGTGCACGTGTGCTGTTGCCTCAGTTGTATCTAACTCTTTGTGACCCCATGGACTGTAGCCCACCATGCTCCTCTGCCCATGGGATTCCTCAGGCAACGATACTGACATGGAAGCAACCTAAATGTCCATCAACAGATGAAAGGATAAGGAAGATGTGGGTGTGGTATCTTGTTGCATGGCACCTGGCCCTGGGATGATTCAGGCAGAGGTATTGCCTCCTTGGATGCACAGGTCAGACAGAGGCAGTATGGTTCTGGATTGGTTGTTTTCATATCAAAGACAAGCTTCTGTTGAGCCCTTGGCTATCTCTAAGAATTAGCTACCCCTGGGAAGGGAAGGTGAGTCTCCCTGAATCAGGAAGGTTTTTAAAGATGTCAAAATATCATAATACACAGAAAATTTTAAAAAATGATTAATGCAGGAAGTGACTGTGTCATAAGGGTGGAGCCCTAATGAATGGGATTAGTGCCCTTATGGAAGAGGTCCCAGAGAGCCCCCTGCCCAGCTTTACTGTGAAAGGACACAGCAAATTGATGTCTCCCTGAACCAAGAAATGGTTTCTCACCCAACACTGAATCTCTCAGTTTCTTGGGACTTTCAGCCTCCATAATTATGAGAAGTAAATTTCTATTGTTTATAAGCCACCCTGTCTTTGGACTTCTGTTACAGCAGCTGAACTAAGACAAATGCCAGGGCCACCCTCGACCCTCAGTATACACAGATGGAAAAAACAAAGCTGATGTCCTCATGTATGTAACTCTCAAACAGGGGTAGCAAGCATGTAAAATGTATAAAACTACCTCATAAATGTAGGGTTATGTATGAACTAGAAAGATAGAATAAAGGAAGGAGATAATATCAGGACAATCCTTCTAGGAGAGTTTAGAATGAGAGATATTTTTTGACATTTGACAGTTAAGGAGGGCTGGATAATCCAGGCAAAGAGAATGGCGTGAACAAAAGTACAATGCATTAAAAAAAAAGTGTGTGTGTTGGGGGTGGATGTTAATGCAGGGGAGAAAGATGTTCGGAAACCACAGTTGTTCCGTCATTTTTTAATCATTGTATTAGCTCTGACTGCAAAACAAAATACCAACTGCCTGGGCTAAAACAGGGCTTCCCTGGTGGCTCAGATGGTAAAGAATTTGCCTGCAATGCAGGACATCTGGGTTCAATCCCTGGGTAGAGAAGATCCCTTGGAGAAGGGAATGGCTATCCACTCCATTATTCTTTCCTGGAGAATTCTATGGACAAAGAAACCTGGCTGGCTACAGCCCATGGGGTCTCAAAGAGTCAGACACGACTGAGTGACTAACTACACTACTACTACTACGAAGTTAAAACAACAGAAATTTATTTTTCACGTAAATGAAAGCTGGAAGCCAGTTTCTGGTGAAGCCTCTCTTCCTGGCTTGCAAGCAGTCCATAATAATGGTTTCTGGAAGTCTTGAGAATAAATTAATCTTTCACTCCTGATAGGTGTTCCACTAGTGAGCCAACTGGCTGTGTTGGACTTCATTAGCCTGCACCCAAAACACAAGCCATATTCTTTCTCAGGTAAAAACCCAGAAAGAATTATTCTGAGTAGAGACCCTGTGTTGTGCAGGAACAAGGATGAGATTTGGGACCCAACCCAGACACCAGTAGCATCACCACCACTTGCCTGGTCCTGGAGTGTATCAAGGAGATCAAGAAGAAAGGATGAGTTGCCCTGGATGCCTGGCATCCAAAATGAAGGCAATTCCAGTTAGTGCTGCCTTGTTTCTGCCACAGGGGAGGCCCCAGGAAGTCCTTCATTCCTAATTACCCTTAGATAACGAATGCATACAATGGTGAATGTTATTAGAATAATTTACTGTTCATCAAGAACAAGGGACAATTAGAATAATTCCCTATTAGTATTCACATGTCCCCTTGTGGAATATACTCCCACCACCTCGGGCTCCCAGGGCTCCCATTACAGGAACTGGATCCCCCTCTGCAGTACCAGGCTACTTCCAATAGGGTTATTAGGCAAGGGAACTTATTGGCTGTGTAATTAACTATGTAATTAACTCAGAGCGCTGAATGCAATCAGCACCTAATCTAATAGAAATGTGTAATTAAATTGCATCTTTAATCCCTGGGAAAGTCTCTGCATTGGGGTGTGGGAATCAACCTGGCAGGGTGCCCCCAGGTCTCCATTATCTTCAATTAGACAATTAATTGATATTCAAGTTACCTTTCTCATTCAAACCTAATTGAATTTCTCCCTACTCCCCATGAGGTGTAATGTGTTTATAAAGATGCTTTTCTTCATTCACTGCCTGGAGAACCCACAACAGAGTGGTCATCACCCTGCTCCCTCAACCACTTACCCAGATATTAGATGCCAGCAAGTGTCCCCTTTAAGAGATTGATTGGTGCTTTGCTTTTTCCTTCTTATCTTTGTATCTGAACAGTGGTAACTGGCTGGAAAGCAGCTTAATCTGTGACTAATGAATTTTCCCTCCTTATTGAGGCAGTCAGGCAGTTGTTACCAACATCTCCATTTTGGTCTTTTAGTTCTCCTTGCACTCTGCCTGATTTTAATGCATTCTTCCTCAATTTCCTCCTTGTCCCCTGGAGTGCTACTCCAGCACCCGGCTGAGTGCCTCTGCACACACTTTCCTCCTTAAATCCAGCCCTGGGAGAGCCAAAAGCACCAGTGACTGCTTCCACGCTCTCTCTACAAAGACAAGGCTCACAATCTCAGAACCCAAACAACCTCCCCCAGGCTTGGCTTCTCCTAGTGCTCGAGAAGACTCTTGAGAGTCAGACTGCAGGGAGATCAAACCAGCCAATTCAAAAGGAAATCAACCCTGAATATTCACTGGGAGCACTGGTGCTGAAGCTGAAACTCCAGTACTTTGGCCACCAGATGTGAAGAGCTGACTCACTGGAAAAGACCCTGATGTTGAGAAAGATTGAGGGCAGGAGGAGAAGGGGACAACAGAGCATGAGATGGTTCGATGGCATCACCAATTCAACGGACCTCAGTTTGAGCAAACTCTGGGAGATAGTGAAGGACAGGGAAACCTAGTGTGCTACAGTTCATGAGGTTGCAAAGTGTCTGACATGACTTGGAGACTGAATAATAATGACAACTACAACAGAGGAGAAAGGGGCTGGGAGGTGAGAGTCTCCATGGTGATGGAGATGCAGAAGAGAGACATGGAGGCTCAGGGTGAAATGGACAGAAAGACTGGGAAACAGCATTGTGGCAAGAGAGGAGGGGAGAGGTGGGGAATGTGGGGAGAAGAATGAAATCAATTGGATAAAAGGGAAGGTAGAGAGAATAGAGAGGGATGTAACAAAAGAAGCAAATGAGAGAGAAAGAGAGAAGAGGGAGGAGAAGACACCCTTGTTTAATAGAGCTGTCCTCAAGGACACAAAGCATGTCTGTGAGCCAGCCAGCATCAGCCGTTTGGGAAAGATCCATGAAGGCTCGACTATCACACAGAGGCTCCGACTGGAGTGGGAGCTTCTGATTGTACTGTACACCTGATAGTCTAATCTGAAATGAGAATCTCAGGGAGGCGTAGCCATCCTCAAAAAGGCTTCCTTTCTTATAAAGTAAAAAAATAAATAAAACTTTCTCCATCCCCTCTGCCTTCAGAGGTTTAACAAAAGTGCCTTCATTCAGAGACATCACTTATCTCCAGTGGCAATCAGCTTAAATATGTCCCATTATCAATCTGCCTACTACTGTACATCAGTGGGTGTTGTACCAATACATAGTCAAGTGTGGATAACATACTCGTAATTGTGTGTCTGTTTAAAGAAACTTCAATTCCTGGAGAGGGGAGAGGAAAAGCCAAAGCCAACGAGACAGAGCCTGTGCCCTGAGCTGTGCCCTAATCTGCAAGCCAGCTCTGCTAGGAAGGGTGCATTCATAGAGAGATTGGGCTCTGAAGACTAGGTCAGGACCAGAGGCAATGAGGCATTGCCTGCTGGAAGGGTCCTTTCTGGGCATTACCAAGAATTGGGAAGAGAAGGCTGACTAGGAAGGATTGTAGAGGGGAACTTGTTTGAACTCAAATATAGGATCAGATAGGGTGATTGGTTGGTAGAGATTAGGATGTCAGGGCCTACTGACTCCCCCAAATCTCCCTTTCTTACTTGTTGTACTGCTAGGAATGTCAATATTACTCATTCACATTTCTGTCATCCAATGACCTTTTACTTACAATCATTTAAAAAATAAAGGTATCCTTGCCAGGGCTGTTTGAGTCTTGAAATATCAATGTGTGTATCTGATCTTCATCACAGAGGTTGTGTGTATCTGATCCTCTCCCTTCCATCTCTGCTTTCTTCATATATAGCCTCTCCCAGAGCTGAAAGTGTGGTAAATCCTTAGTCCAATTGGATGAATGGAATGAGGCATCCATGCAGGTTAAATGAGTCTTAGCTTTTAAAGCCTAGCAAAGTCTTTTATCTCATTGGATCAGTGCAGGATTTCCCAGGTGGCACTAGTAAAGAACTCGCCTGTCAGTGCAGGCGAATAAGAGATACGTGTTGAATCCCTGGGTCAGGAAGATCCCCTGGAGGAGGGTCCAGCAACCCTGGAGAATCCCACGGACAGAGGAGTGTGGTGGGCTACAGCCTATGAGGTCGCAGAGTGGGACATGACTGAAGCAATTTAGCATGCATGCAAAGTCTTTCATCTCACTGCTGCCGCTGCTGCTGCTAAGTTGCTTCAGTCGTGCCCAACTCTGTGCGACCCCATAGACGTCAGCCAACTAGGCTCCCCTGTCCCTGGGATTCTCCAGGCAAGAACACTGGAGTGGGTTGCCATTTCCTTCTCGAATGCAGGAAAGTGAAAAGTGAAAGTGAAGTCGATCAGTCGTGTCTGACTCTATCGACCCCATGGACTGCAGCCTAGCAGGCTCCTCTGTCCATGGGATTTTCTAGGCAAAAGTACTGGAGTGGGTGCCATTGCCTTCTCCTTTGGATCACCATAAAAATGGCATACAGTAGCCAAGGTTCAGAGTGTAAAAGTGGCTTGCCTAAGGCCACAGATCCAGCAAGGGATGGAATTTCCACTTACCTCCCAGCAGAGCACAGCCACTGGGCACGATGCACCATCCACATCTTCCAGGCAGTTGAGCCACAAGAGAGAGCTCAGCCCCCTGTTTCTACTTCTGGGGGCTTCAGTTCTGAGACAGGCCTGGGACCTGGGACCCTTTGCAGCAGTGCTGCAGTGCTTGCACCTAGACACACCTCTCCTTGAGCGCCAAAATACAAAGAAACTGTGTGAGACTAAAAATAACTACATGCATGTGCAGTCAGGGCAAATTCTGGACCCCAAAAATACACTGAGATAAAAAACCCAGCTACTACTTTCAAAGAGCCTGGAGCAAAAACAGGGTATCAGAAGCAAAAGTAGGGTTCTGTGCATGCACTCAAAATCACCTAAGGGCAAAACACCTCAGCCACCCCACTGGCCCCCTCCACCCCACCCCCCGGCTCCCTTCCTTCACTCCATATAAGGAACCAGCTCACCCCCGCCTCCTCTGGGAGCAAGCAAGCAAGGGAATTTGTTGTTTGTCATTTAAAAGGAACCCCAAAAAAGCCTTACCTGAATTTCTTGTCTGGCCTCTGATCATTTTCTATTGATTAAGAAAGTCAAGAACCCTGGTCAGTAACAGTTCCAGATTACTGGGTGACCTGGCCAGATCGTTTCAATTTCCTTCCTGATCTGTAAAATCTGAAACTGTTTCCTGCTTTTGGCTTGGGTCTCAGACCATCAGTACTATAGGTGGAAGAAAGCACAAAGTTCATTTGGTGGGTGGGTGGGGGGTCCTCCTACTTCCTGTCCCCTTCTCCCTAGTAGTGAAGTGCATGATTGTTGGCATTATGGTACATGTGCTAAGCCTAAGGAATAAGGAAAAAGGATTCCCCCTTCTATTCTAGTGCTTTCCTTCACTAATAAGTCAGGAGACTTGGAAGTGTCTTTGAACCCCTGGGTGTTTTCAGCTTCCTTGCGTGGAAAACAGAAATAATCATATCTGCTTTTCCAACTCTGCAGGACTATTCTAAGGATCAAATAATGTAATATACATGGTAAAGCTCTTTAGTACACAGAAGCTTTTCATTTAGTATTTCTAGACTGGTAGGCTGCAGTCCATGGGATTGCAAAGAGTCGGACACGACTGAGTGACTTCACTTTTACTTTTCACTTTCATGCACTGGAGAAGGAAATGGCAACCCACTCCAATGTTCTTGCCTGGAGAATCCCAAGGACGGGGGAGCCTGGTGGGCTGCCGTCTATGGGGTCGCACAGAGTTGGACACGACAGAGGAGACTTAGCAGCAGCAGCAGGTATATTTATCTGCATTAAGTTTCAAGACTGAATGAATGATGCTCGGCCGTGAAAGCCATAGATGAAGGATTCTTTGTGTCTTAGCTGACTCTGTTTACAGCGTATCCTTAAGGATAACTATTTGTTTGTTTTAAGGGAAAGATCCAGCTCTCCAAAAAGATATTCAGGACTTTCAGGACATGAAAATGGGCTTTAGATGTCACAACTTTGTTTGAGTTTCACTCCAGGGAGCCAAGCTTAGTAAACACTTTCATGTGTAGGCAGCCCCCTTAATCAAGCCACTGAATCTTAACCTAACCTTCACAATAAAAGTATAAATAGAACCCTGATTAAATAATTGTTATTTTCCTGCTGAGAATCTCAGTTGGGGCTCAGTCTTTACTGTAATATGTTATGCAAATGCTATATAGAGCATGTATATGTCTCCTGCCTGCAGCAAACTGTGTATTTAATTACACCAACACAGGACTGGGGATCAAACACTTGGGTTCTAGACACTGCTCTGCCAGGGACTCACTGTGTGACCTTGAGAAAGTCACTTAGTCTTCCAGAGCCTCAAAGTCCTTGTCTTGTCTTGTATCAGGGAGATCAACGGTTTGCACTCATTGACGGCCCCTCCCCCAACCATGAGGCCCATGTTTTCGAAAACATCTACTAATCTGCATTTATTGCATGATAATTAATTCATTTCCCCAAGTCTAAATATCAAAGGCATTTGTAACTGGAAGTCAGAGATTCTGATCAGACATATATAATCAGAGTTAACACACTAAACTGAGGTAATTCCAATGGAAAGCAAAGAAGTGTGACATCTGAGTTTGTCATGTAGCCTCATGACGGGTAGGTGAGGGGAATGTATTAGGTATTTTTAAATATTAACAATAACTCACCAAGTTCTTTTACCACCTGTGCCAAGCCGCAAATCTGTAAAAACAGGTAGAAAATCACACAAGTGTCCACTCACTCTGAGTTTCTGTCTGACTCTGGGAATTGAACATGTATTTATTCTGGGGATTTAGAAAGCTGTACCACCTAAGATATCCCTGACCTCAGAAAGCTTACATTCTAGGGAAAGGCGTTGTTGTTTTTCAGTCACTAAGTCATGTCTGACTCTTTGTGACCCCATGGACTGTGGCATACCAGGCCTTCCTGTCCATCACCAACTCCTGGAGTTCACTCAAACTCATACCCATTAAGTCGGTAATGCCATCCAATCATCTCATCCTCTATTGTCCCCTTCTCCTCCTGCCTTCAATCTTTTCCAGCATCAGGGTCTTTTCTAATGAGTCAGTGCTTCACATCAAGTGGCCAAAGTGCTGGAGCTTCAGCTTCAGCGTCAGTCCTTCCAATGAATATTCAGGGTTGATTTCCTTTAGGACTGAGTGATTTGATCTCCTTGCTGTCCAAGAGACTCTCAAAAGTCTTCTCCAGCACCATTGTTCAAAAGTATCAATTCTTTGAGACAGACAAAGATAAAAAAATAATAATAGGTAAGTTACAAGGTACATTAGAAAGTGATAAGGGCTTCAGTGGGCTTCCCTGGTGATTCAGTGGTAAAGAACCCGCCTGCAATGCAGGAGAGACAAGAGATGCACATTTGATCCCTGGGTTGGGAAGACCCCCTTGAGAAGGAACTGGCAACCCACTCTAGTATTCTTGCCTGGGAAATCCCATGGAAAGAGGAGCCTGGTGGGCTACGGTCTATGGGGTCACAAAGAGTCAGACACAACTTAGAAAATAACAACAAAGGGCTTCAGAATGAAACAAAGCAGACTGCGGGAGTGAGGATCATCAACTGAGACTGCAGTTGATGGTTAGGGTAGTATGAAATGTGTTAGTCGCTCAGTTGTGTCCAATTCCTTGCAATCCCATGGACTTTAACCTGTCAGGCTCCTCTATCTATGGAATTTCACAGGCAAGAATACTGGAGTGGATAGCCATTTCTTTCTCTAGGGGATTTTCCTGAACTAGGGATCAAATCTTGCATTGCAGGCAGATTCTTTACCTTCTGAGCCACCAGGGAAACCCCTGTGATCAGGGTAACATTACAGCAAAAACTTGAAGTTGGTGAGAAAGCAAGGCAAGTATGCTTAGAGGGGAAACAGCATTTCAGGCTGAGGCATCTGTAGATGCAAAGGCCCTGGGGTAGACACATGCCTGTTATGCTCAGACATCAGTAAGAAGGCCAGAGAGCCTGGAGCAGTGTGAATCTTGTGGGCAGAGATAAGCTCAGAAAAGTTACAGGAGCCCCTCTCATAGGAATGTAGACCATTGTAAGAATGTGTCTTCTACTCTGAGTGAAGCAGATACCATGGAAGGATGGCACCCTAGGACTTGGGTGCAACAGAGTGTCATGGTCTGACTTCAGTTCTGAAGAGATCATCTGTTTGCAGTGAATTAACAAGGGACTGTAGGAAAACAAGTGTGAAAGCAGGAAGGCCAGTTAGGAGGTTATTGCTGTGGTCATAGAGATGAGAGTGTCTTGAACATAGATGGCAATGATAGAGGTGGTAGTTCAGTCACTAAGAGGTATCTGACTCTTGTGACCCCATGGACTGTAGCCTGCCAGACTCCTCTGTCCATGGGATTCTCCAGGCAAGAATACTGGAGTGAGTTGCCATTTCCAACTCCAGATGGCAAGAGGAGTCATTTTCTGAAGATTGAGGCCACAGGACTCACCTGTGGGGTCTGGGAGGAGAGTAGAAGTCAAGATTTGGGAATTCATGATATACACTCTGTACTTTGATGAGATCGTTTGCATTCATATACATACCAATGTTTTATAAACATACAATGTAGGGTTTCATAGAAGGTCACATGATTTATGTGTAAATTTCTCTTGACCTCAAGGGAAATCACTAAGATAAAATAATCTGAGAATATATGAGGTCATGTGAATTCCATCAAAGAATGATAAACTAAGTTATACATAACTTTGCAAAAACTGGTGGGAATATCCCAGGCAGTGACAGTACTCAAGTGAGGCACATAAGTCAGGGTTCAGCCCTCCATCTCTAAACTGACTGACTTTGTTTAAATTGGAGGGGGCTTTCCGGGCTTTAATTTCCCTTGGGATCTCTTTGATGCCATAAATCCTGAATGTGCGTGGAAAGTGGAATGACCCTGAGTGCCTTCTTCTGATGAAACAAGGTTTAGGAAGACTAGTCCCCTTGTTTAAAAGAGAAAGAAAGAAATGGTTCTCAGCTCCCTGCTGAACACAGTCTGTTTCCCTAGGAAGAAACAGACTGAAGCTAAATTATGACTCAGCCACCATGAAGACTTTTTGGATCATGGCAGGATGTCAGTCAATAGAAGATTAGGTCAGATCTAATTTTTATAAAGAGGATTCTACAGAACCCAAGGTACTAGTAGGTGTTCTCTGAAAAAGTGCAGGGTATGCATGAAAATTTGAGAAATAATGGATTGAACAAGAAGAACTGGTTTTCTATACTTCTGAGAGTCTTTAATATGCTGATGCTAATATTTCCAATAAGATTAGTTTAATATGCAGAGCTTGCTAAATATTTAGGGGCATGGGACCCTATTCATCCCCTTGACTAATGCCTCACCTTAAGAAATGCTGATCCAGACCCCAGGAACAGTTATAGGACCACAGCGTAGTAATTATCCTTAAAAGCAGGATCATTTTCTATCCAGGATGGATTGTTTGCTGTTCTTGCCTGGAGGGTGGATGAATAGATGAGATACTACTGATATTATTTTTAGACACCAATTTAATGGTTCTTTCCATTTAGATTAAATTCAACTAATTTTCGAGCTCAGCTACATGCCAGACCTAGAGGCCTGGTTTAAATACCATTTATACCCTAAGAAGTTCTCAGAATTCTATGCAAGAGACAAACAATATAGGAATACTTCTTTGCCATAACTTTTGATAAATGCTATCCGTGACATATGTACAAAGGAGCTAGCAGACAAAATTCAGAGAAAGAAAATATCAAAGATGGAAATATGGCAGATCTTGGAGCTAGCATATATGGGTTTTAATTCTACCTTGCCATTGTAGATGTATGCCATCTAGATGGATTGTATAACTCCTCAAAGCCTGAAATGCACATTAAATGTCACTACAGTTCAGGGTTGCTTGGGAGGGTTAAAGCTCATAAATTCATATGCAAGCTGACCTATCAGTTCAGTTCAGTTCAGTCCCTCAGTCCTGTCCAACTCTCTGTGACCCCATGGACTGCAGCACGCCAGGCCTCCCTGTCCATCACCAAATACCGGCGTTTACTCAAACTCATGTCCATTGAGTCAGTTATGTCATCCAACCATCTCATCCTCTGTCGTCCCCTTCTCCTCCCGCCTTCAACTTTTCCTGCATCAGGGTCTTTTCAAATGTCAGTTCTTCAAATCAGATGGCCAAAGTATTGGCATTTCAGCTTCAGCATCAGTCCTTCTAATGAATATCCAGGACTGATTTCCTTTAGGATGGACTGGTTGGATCTCCTTGTTGTCCAAGGGACCCTCAAGAGTCTTCTCCAACACCATAGTTCAAAAGCATCAATTCTTTGGCACTCAGCTTTCTTTATAGTCCAACTCTCACATCTATACATGACCACAGGAAAAACCATGGCTTTACCTAGATGGACCTTCGTTGGCAAAATAATGTCTCTGCTTTTTAATATGCTGCCTAGGTTGGTCGTCACTTTTCTCCCAAGGAGCAAGTGTCTTTTAATTTCATGGCTGCAGTCACCATCTGCAGTGATTTTAGAGCCCAAAAAAATAGTCTTTCACTTTTTCCACTGTTTCCCCATCTATTTGCCATGAAGTGATGGGACCAGATGCCATGATCTTCGTTTTCTGAATGTTGAGCTTTAAGCCAACTTTTTCACTCTCCTCTTTCACTTTCATCAAGAGGCTCTTTAGTTCTTCTTTGCTTTCTGCCATAAGGATGGTGTCATCTGCATATCTGAGGTTACTGATATTTCTCCCGGCAATC
>NW_011494789.1:2562980-2588465 GCF_000754665.1 Bison bison bison
ACTGATATTTCTCCCGGCAATCTTGATTCCAGCTTGTGCTTCATCCAGTCCAGTGTTTCTCATGATGTACTCCGCATAGAAGTTAAATAAGCAGGGTGACAATATACAGCCTTGACGTACTCCTTTCCCAATTTGGAACCAGTCTGTTGTTCCATGTCCAGTTCTAACTGTTGCTTCTTGACCTGCATACAGATTTCTCAGGAGGCAGGTCAGGTGGTCTGATATTCCCATCTCTTGAAGAATTTTCCACAGTTTGTTGTGATCCACCCAGTCAAAGGCTTTGGCATAGTCAATAAAGCAGAAGTAGATGTTTTTCTGGAACTCTCTTGCTTTTTTGATGATCCAGTGGATGTTGGCAATTTGATCTCTGGTTCCTCTGCCTTTTCTAAATCCAGCTTGAACATCTGGAAGTTCACAGTTCACGTACTGTTGAAGACTTGATTGGAGAATTTTGAGCATTACTTTCCTAGCTAGTATGAGATGAGTACACCCCATACCATAGAATAAGTGTTTTCATACTGTGTTGTCAAGAATTTTAAAGTTCAGTGGAGATTATTAATTCAAGTTTCCAAATCAATTTGATTCTCATTTCTTATTTTAAAATATTTTATTCTCATCAAGTTGCAATACACAAACGCACACATGCACAAGCACACACATACACATACATACACTATTTGGATATTTTCTATGCCAAGTGATAATACATAAGGACTGACCAGCATGTCTCACTGGGCTGTTAGTTTAATATGCTTTTATTCAGATCTCAGAATAAAGCTTCTCACATAGTCTCTTGCAAGTTTTTGAAATTCTTACAGCTAAATCAGTGATTAGTACAGTTGTAGATCAACACCATTTTTAAAAAATTTTATCTCATTTTATTTTATTTTAATTCAGACCTTCACATATTTGCTCAAGTAAAATCGTTTTGGAATGTACCCTACTACTTAGCCACTTGGATTAAGATTTTCCTAATAATGTACAGCCAACACAAAACATGGGCTTCCTGGTCGCTCAGTGGTAAAGAATCTGCCTGCAATGCAGGAGACGCAGGTTAGATCCCTGAGTTGGGAAGATTCCCTGAAGAAGGAAATGGCTACCCACTCCAGTATTCTTGCCTGGAAAACTCCATGGACAAAGAGGCCTCGCAGGCTACAGTCCATGGGGTCACAAAGAGTCAGACACAACTGAATTACTACACAACTACAACACAAAATATAGAAACTGAACCCCGAGATACGTAGGACTACACCTGTTATCCATAATATCAATTTAACATTTCTCTGTTAATCAAAACTTTCACACTGGGTTGAATTTATACTAACTGAACTATAAAATTTAAATTCATAATTAAGTCTCTGTAGCAAAATGCCATTTTCTGTGTTTTAGGTGTTCAGTTCAGTTCAGTTCAGTCGCTCAGTCGTGTCCAACTCTTTGCGACCCCATGAATTGCAGCACGCCAGGCCTTCCTGTCCATCACCAACTCCCGGAGTTCACCCAGACTCACGTCCATCGAGTCAGTGATGCCATCCAGCCATCTCATCCTCTGTCATCCCCTTCTCCTCCTGTGTTAAGATTCCATATTAAGTTCGATTTGGGAAGAGAGGATATTTCTGGTTGAAAAATAAAAGTAAAGAAAATCATTGTTCTAGGCCACACTTCTATTCTGGTATCAGTGACTGAAAGTTTTCTCTTATGGAAAAGTAGGGAGGGAGCGGTGGTAATGGCAAAGCTTGTAATAACAGCACAGGTTCCACAAACAGAGGAGGAGAAGGTAAAAGGGCAGATTTCTTCCCCCTCGCATCCCTGAACATCCTTATGATGGTTGGTTTGTTCTCTGTGTATTGAAGGTAGAATTTGATTTCTCCTGTTGTTTTTGCCTTAAACCTTATGACTCCATATTTTACCAGTGACACTAATCAAGAGAAGAGGAAAATCTGTCCAGTTGTTTATTTAACTCACTCATGTACACACACATACACACAGAAACGCATATCAAAGGCAGACTAAATATGCTTTTCTGTGGTCAAACCACAGATAGGCTGCGAGTACCCTACCGAGGCAGGCAGTTGTCTTAGCTCATGCATGATGCATGTTAGAAATGAATACTATTGCAGCAAGTTGTTTACTCCAAGAAAGTGATATTTACAGATCTCAGTAGGTGAAGTTTTCTTCCTGGCCTCATAGTGCTTTATGCAGCTTGGATGAATGGAGGCTGGATTTCCAGGTCTCCAGACGAATGGTGTATAGGACAAAGCTAACATAGGATGCTTGATTCTTCAAGCACATCTCCATGTGAAAATGTGAGGAAAAAAAAAAAAAAACCTTCACATTTTTGAGTGAAGTTGAAAACAAAACAGAGCTATTCTTCCCATTATACAGAAGCAGAAGAGAAGCTGCTCCCTGTATCGGTGATGACTGCTTGTCAGTAGTGGCATGGGGACTGGAAAGTCAGGTATGAATTCACTTTTCAGTTCTGCATTCACTGGTCATTGGATATGAATGAGTTATTAACCCCACTGAGACTTAATTTCTTTATCTGAAAAATGGGATTAAAATACATGGTGATTGATGATCACCTGGAAAGACATCAAATGAGATAACAAACATTAAGCTGTTCGAGCCATGGACAGAGATGGAATTAGTAAAACATACACTTCCCCTCTGACAGCCTCCCCTTTCTCATGTTTCTAGATTGACTATCACCAGTGTGTGGAGTTGCTTGTGATGATTAAAATATATACATTCAAATATAAGTTGACCTGTGGTAGGTACTTAATTGTTTCATCCTTAAGTCATGTCCAACTCTTTTGTGACCCCCTGGACTGTAGCCCACCAGGCTTCTCTGTCTATGTAATTTCCAAGGCAAGAATACTGGAGTGGGTTGCCATTTCTTTCTCCAAGGAATCTTCCTCACCTGGGACTCAACCTGTGTTTCTTGCATTGGCAGACAGATGCTTTACCACTGAGCCACCAGGGAAGCTCATGTGTGTGTGTGTGTGTGCTTAGTCAGTCAGTCAGGTCTTACTCTTTGTGACCCCTGGGACTATAGCCTGCCAGGCTCCTCTCTCCATGGTGATTCTCCAGGCAAGAATACTGGAGTGGGTTGCCATGCCCTCCTCCAGGGGATTTTCTCAACAAAGGGATTGAATCCAGGTCTCCCACACTGCAGGTAGGTTCTTTACTGTCTAAGTTACCAGGGAAGCCCAAGGAAGCCTATGGTACTAAATAAATGGTGGCTTATGGCATTCTGTTAAAGTAATACTAAATGAAAAACAACTTCAACTCCATCTCTTACCATCTTATACAGAACTGTGGAGGATACCATCATAATAGAAAATATCTTATTTGTTCACCAGTTAGGAAGCTCCTTGCCTGATGGTAGGTGTGGAGTATTTGGGCAGAACTTGGTCCAGTGTCAAACCTCCTTCTTAGATTAGGCTGGAGTGTCCAATGCATGTGAAGAAAGTGAGGTTTAAGCTGGCATTTGAGGGAGAAGAAAGAGTAGGATGAATAGAAAGAAAGAAGGCATTTCAGGGAGAGGACCCAGAAGGGATAGAGACCTAGATTAGAAAAATGTAGCTCTGTGAGGAAACATAGGGAAGATTCCAGCATGGCTGAAGAATAGGGCAAGTATCCAGGAGCAGAGGACAGAGGGCATATCCCAGCATCTCTGGAGGGCCCTAAGACTCCAGCTGAGGACTTGGGCTTTATTTTAAGAGGCAGCATGGACCCATCAAAGATTCCTGAACAGAAAAGTGTCATGACAGAAAGGAGAGTTTAGCAGACAATGGAAGGGCAGAATTCTAGATGGCTTGGAGGCTCCCCTGGTGTCTCAGATGGTAAAGAGTCCACCTGCAATGCGGGAGACCTGGGTTCGATCCCAGGTCAGGAAGATCCCCTGGAAAAGGGAATGGCTACCCATGCCAGTATTCTTGTCAGGAGAATCCCAGAGAGAGGAGCCTGTTGGGCTACAGTCCATGGGGTCACAAAGAGTCGATACAACTTGGCAACTTTCACTTTTCACTTTCACTTCGGAAGGTAAAGAGATTGAAGCCAGAAAGGCTAGTTAATGAGTCATTGCCTTTCAGGAAAATAGAGATAAGGGCATCGACCAGGGCATCAGCAGTTACTGTAAGAAGGAAAAAGAGAAGGAGATGCTGGGAGAGGCAGGGGGAGAGTGAGAGTTTCAAAGCATACAGCAGAGGGGAGGTCCCATGTAACGCAGTAATGTCATCACTGGACTGGGAGAGACGGCACAGAGGAAAGGGAGTTGGAAATGCCATCAGAATTCAAATCAATTGTTTTATGCAAATATTTCACTTCCTCTCTGTCTTCCCAAAAGGGAAGACTTATAATTTGCACAATAGTGTTATTAATATCTAGAGCTTGGGAAAACAAAAGCGATGTTTAAACTTCAGACTTTTAAATCTTCCAATTTGCACTGCTCTCTGCCTTGCTAAATTCACCACGCTGGAGACCGTTTGATGTTCTGCAAAGCCTCTCTCCACACTCTTTTCCTCTTGATAAAACATTAAATCAGTGCATTTCCCACCCCCATCCCTCCCCTTTTCCTCTCTAAAGATGAGCTTTTCTAGTAACTGAAATTCTGTTTAAATAAGTAGAGTTCTGAAGGGAGAGACGGCTGCAGTAGTGATATTTCAAATCGTTAGACTTTGAGACTTTTGGCTGTAAAATAGATGCCTATTAGAGTTTATAATTCAAAATGCTTTCCTCTTGAGGGTGTGGGGCAGATACAGACAGAGGGCATATTCTCTGGAGGGTGAGGAGTGTTTGCTTTGGGTTCTACATGGAGACTGCCCTGCTTGCTTCAGTTAAATGAGCATCCAAGAATTTAAGGAAGGCAAATTCATTTGTCATTTATTTATCCGAGCCACCTTCTCTTTTCAGTAGTGTGCTGATGCTACTGAAATGGTAAGTGTGTGTTGAGGGGAGGATGGGCGTGTGTATGGGACATACAGGGGCAGGGCAACTATTGGGGAAGAATGTTCTAATTCAGTATTTCTCAAACTTAAAAAAAATATATATCAACCCCCCATCTTCTGTCCTCTGAGCTCTCTTAGATTTTTTTTTTCTAGTTTCTCTTCATCATTAAATTGTAATACTACAAACATGCTGTATATTAGTTTATATACTTAATGTGTATCTGTACTTTCTCCATAAAAAGTCATCTCTTCCCCTTTCCCAAACAATTTTCTCTCCCTTGACGGAGATATTGTTCCTGTATGTTCCAACAGGAGTGGAAACAGTTATGTGTCTCCATTACATCCTGTATTGGAGGGAACTACAAAGAAATGAATAAACTCAAAGGAGGGGGAGTCAATGGATAGTGGCCCCAGAAAGATATGCCTCCCTCCTCATATCAGAACCTGTGAATGTTATCTTATTAACATATGTTCTTTTTACAAAATACCACTTTTAAATCTAATTACATTTGCAGATATAATTACAGTAAAGATGTAGAGATAAGATTATCCTGATTTATCAGAAGAAGCATGTGAGCATAGTCGTGTTTGACTCTTTGTGACTCCCATGGACTGTAGCCTGCCAGACTCTTCTGTTCATGCAATTTTCCTGGCAAGAATACTGGAATGGGTTGCCATTTCCTCTTCCAGAGGAACTTCTCAACTCAGGGATCAAACCCACTGCATTGTAGGCAGATTCTTATCAGAGTTGGCCCTAAATCCAAAGACAAATGTCCTAAAAAGAGACACATAGAGGAAAGAACCAGACATAGAGGAGAAAGGCCCTATGAAGATGGAGGCAGAGGTTAGATTGATGCTGCCACAAGCCAAGGGATGTTGGTGGCCACCAGAAGGAATGCTTCAGGCTACTGGAAATCTTTCCCCCTAGAGCTTTTGGAGAGAGACTGGTTCTGCTGATACCTTGATTTCAGACTTCTAACCTCCAGGACTATAAGAGAGTACATTTCTGTTGTTTAAACCATCCAGTTGGGGGTAATTTGTTAACAGTAATCCTAGAGAACTAATATTGGAGAGTGTGGCCAACTTTGGCTCAGAAAGCCTGAGGATATCTCTGGGGGACATGACTTTTAGCTGGATCTGGACAAGTAGGAGATTGGCAGGTAGAGAAGAACAGCATCTAGCAAAAGAGCAGCACATGGAAATAGGTAAGTATAACTGTTACTCAGGCTCACTTACTGCCTGAGTTTTCCTTTATCTAGACGGGAAAACCTGCTGAGTTTGGAGCTGGGCTCTTTTTAGCCTCTGTTTATTCTATCTGCCCCAACCTCCCAACCAAGTGAGCACATCCTTTTCCCAGACCATCTGCATGTTGATGACTCCCAAATGTTAATCTTCAGACCCAATCCATCCTCAACAATAGAGTCAGAGACTCACATCAAACTGCCACCTGATGCCCACATTGGCTTCTCTCCCAGGTATCTCCATAGTTGTTTACAATGTCAACTGTTTTTTTTTTAATAATATTTTTTTCTGTCTTGATGAGAATTTTAATTTTATTTATTTCTTTTTGGCTGCCCTTGGTCTTCACTGCTGTGCAGGCTTTCTCTAGTTGCAGTGAGTGGGGGCTACTCTCCAGTTACAGTGTATGGGTTTCTCACTGCAGTGGCTTCTCTAGCTTGGGTCCTAGGTGTAAGGGCTTCAGTACTTGCAACACATAGGCTCAGTAGTTGAAGCACTCGGGCTTTGTTGCTGGGATGCATGTGAAATTTTCCTGGACGAGATATCGAGCCTATGTCCCCTGCATTGGCAGGGGGATTCTTAACCACTGGACCACCTATAGGAAAGGTCCTATAATGTCAACATTTAATTCTCAGCTCACACTGTTCCTGCTCAAATCTCCCCTTCTTTATACCACTGATAAGCATCTCTAGCTAACAGATTGCTCAGCAAGAAACTTTGGAGTTCTCATGGACCCCTCCCATTTCCTCAGTTTCCACCTCCCGTCCATCAACTTCTCACCAATTCTTTCTCCAAGATACCTATTGCATCAATCCCCTCATCTCTGTTAGAAGAACAGTACAAAAAGCACCTGAGAGCTGGGCTTTAGAACTGCCTCATTTCAAAGCCCTGCTCCATCCCTTTCTTTGCTTCAATTTCTTACCTGGAAAATGGAATAAAGTAGTCCTTTCTTTCTAAAGTCATCATGAGGATTAAGTAAATTATTTCCTGTGAAGGGTTTAGGACCCCAGCAGTAAGTGTTAGCCATTATTATGATGACTGCCAATGTTTTTGTTTAAAGTCCCTACCATCTCCCACTTACCTGGTGACAAAGCTCCTCCCTGGACTCTCGGATTTCCTCTTCAGCCCTCCCTCTAAGAACCATTCTCCACACAGAGTCTTTCTTGTTTCTCACCATGTTTAGAGTCACACCCAACCTCCTCTCCATATGCTACAGGCTTCGCATCTCCAATCTCATCTCAGGTAACACCTCCCTTACTTATTTGAGGGCTACATGGTCCAGGATAGGAGCCACTGGTCATGTGTGCCCATTGAAATATGTCTAGTTCCAACTAAGAAGCGCTCTAAGTGTAAGATGCACAATGTGATTGGCAGACCTAGCATGAATGAAATTATGTAAATTAGATCACTATTTTTTTTTTTAAATATTGACTGCAGGCTGAAATGATGATATTCTGAATATGTTGGGATAAATAAACTATGTTAATATTGCCTGTTTTTTGTTTGTTTGTTTTTTTTAAGTGGCCATAAGGCATTTTATTGGGAGAAGGAAATGGCAACCTACTCCAGTATTCTTGCCTAGAGAATCCTGTGGGCAGAGGAGCCTGGTGGGGTGTCTCTATGGGGTCAAATAGAGTCAGACACTACTGAAGCAACTTAGCATGCATGCATGCATTGGAGAAGGAAATGGCAACCCACTCCAGTACTCTTGCCTGGAGAATCCCAGGGACAGAGGAGCCTGCCATCTCTGGGGTCGCACAGAGTCGGAAACAACTGAAACGACTTAGCAGCAGCAAGCCCCATAAATCAGGAACCTTTCGTCTTCTTCATTGTTGTAGTCCCAGCACCTGCATAACTCTGCTGCTGCCGCTGCTGCTAAGTCGCTTCTGTTGTGTCCGACTCTGTGTGACCCCATAGACGGCAGCCCACCAGGCTCCCCCGTCCCTGGGATTCTCCAGGCAAGAACACTGGAGTGGGTTGCCATGTCCTTCTCCAATGCTGGAAAGTGAAAAGTGAAAGTGAAGTCGCTCAGTCGTGTCCGACTCTTAGTGACCCTGTAGACAGCAGCCCATCAGGCTCGTCTGTCCATGGGATTTTCCAGGCAAGAGTGCTGGAGTGGGGTGCCGTTGCCTTCTCCGATAACTCTAGATAAGATCTAAAGTGTGTGAGAACTGAGCCCTAGTATAGTGCAGATAACCACACAGTGCCCAAGTGACTGAAATATTCACAGTAGCTAATACTTACAAGGTGTCAGAGACTCTGCTAAGCATACTGGATAGGATATTTTATTTAATTCTCATCATTACCCATTAAAGTAAGCTCCAGCACTATTTCCACTTCACACTGAAGAAACTCAGATGAGGCAGTAATTCATCTCAGATCATGTCCTTAGTGAGTGATACAACCAGGATTAGGGTCCACACTTGACTGAGCTCCTGAACACTGTGATACTGTGGGAAATGGACCAGAGTGCCTACCTGAGTGCCAATTCTTGCTTTGTCATTAACTGGTCAAATTCAGATTAGTCAAGACCCCAATTTCTCCTCCTCAGTTCAAACACCAGAACTACTTATCCTTTCATGTTTCCTGCTCATAGAGTCCCTGGATAGGGACTACCCAGTTCATCACCCTGGAGATAGGTTTGACTTCTTTCCCTTCCTAATCTCTACAACCAGTCACCATGTCAGAGGAATTGTTTCTATTTACAAAATGCTCTGCAATCTGACCCCTCCTTGTCACCTCTTCTTCCACTGCTGTGGATCAAGCTCCACTGCCCACCTGAAGTAATCCCATGGGCTCCCTACTGGCTCATCTCTAATCTCTCCCACTGAAATCATTCCTCCAGCTGCTGCCAGAGTGATCCAGTTTAACACGGATATCTAATTGCATCAAGTATCTTCATTCCTCACCCCTTCAACATATTGAGTAGCTTCCCATGGCTCATAAAATAAAGTACACATTGCTTGACGGAGCATATATATAAACACCTTCATAATTTCCCCCAACCTATGTATGCTAGGCAGTGTCAGATGGCAGCCTCAAGGATCCCTTCCCCTGGTATTCATTCTCTGTGTAACCCCCTCTCCTGACACATTTCTAACTGATAGAATATGACAAAAGTAATGGGATGTTACATCTGAGATTAGAAAAAGATGTTCAGTTTCACCTTTTCTGGCATTCTGACACTCCTTAAGCTTTGCTCATTTGGATCAAGCCAGCTGCCATGTTGTGAGCTGCCCAGTGGAGAGGAACTGAAGGGGGTCTCAGGCCAGTGAGGACCTGGCTTCTGCCAGTATCCACATGAGTGAGCTTGGAAGCCTATCAACTTCCAGCAGATTCTCAAGATGACTGCCATCCTGGCTGATGCCTTGATAGCACCCTTGTTGGAGACAAAACCCAGAACCAGAGGCACCAGTCAATTTGCACTTGGATTCCTGACCTACAGAAGCTGTGTGATAATACAGGTTTGCTGCTTTAAAAGTTTTACGATTATTTGGTGATTCTTTAATTGCTAAGTCATATCCGACTCTTGCAACCTCATGGACTGTAAGCCTGCCAGGCTCCTCTGTCCATAGGATTCTCCAGCCAAGAATACTGGAGTCCATTTCCTCCCCTAGGGAATCTTCCCAACCCAGGGATCCAACCCAGATCTCCTGTATTGCAGGCATTCTCCTGCATTGCTGCAGATTCTTTACCAACCAGGAAAGCCTGTAAGAATTACTTACTAAGAGGCAATATGTAACTAATACACTAGGTGTTTGGCCTCATCTTTTAGCAACTCCTACTTACACTTTCAATATTCCCATCATGGTGAACTTGTAATTAGTCTCCAATACAGCCTACACTCTTCGTCCCCAGGCTTTTGTATATATAATTTTTTTTCCTACTCTTAATGCCATCTCTTTCTTTTCTGCCTAGCAAACATGTGGTCCTTCATCAAAACCCATCGGTAACAGCACAGCTGTTCTTCTGCCTCTCCCAGTTTCCCAGCCAGCTACACCTCCTCTCTGCCCCCAAGACCCCCACATACGCTGGTGAAGGGCGTGCTGGTGAAGAGCATGCCCGTGAAGGTGCTCCTTTGTCTCTACCTTCCCCATCTCTGCTCGCCTTACACAGATTCTTCCCTCCTTTGGATCTAGAATCCAAAGGGAAACAACTTTGCCTTCATCTCCTTTATCTCCAACACTTAGCACAGGGCCATGTACACATGTGCCATTTATGTTCTTAGAACTTAACAATTCATGTTCAATGAGTGAAACTCTTGGCTTTATTATTTCATATGTAAAATGATAATAATAGCTGTAATAACAAATAATATAGTAATAATACATTCAGTTCAGTTCAGTTCAGTTGCTCAGTCATGTCTGACTCTTTGCGACCCCATGAACCACAGCACGCCAGGCCTCCCTGTCCGTCACCAACTCCCAGAGTCCACCCAAACCCAAGTCCATTACCATATATAATAATACATATATAATATAATAAATATACATATACATATAATAATATATTATAGTAACATATTATTGCTGTATTATTTTGTTATTACAGTTCTTTCGAGGTACTCCAATAGTAATGGTACTCCAATAGTAATCATATATACTGCTACTACTAAAATAATAATAATAGTGATGATGACAATGGTAAATTTATGATAGTGATAAATTCATGAGTCAGGCTCTACACTAAACTATTTTGCATCCACTATCTATAACTCAAGATATTCTGTGTGAGTGCTCAGTTGTGCCCACCTCTTTGTGACCCAATGGATTGTAGCCCTCCAGGCTCCCCTGTCCATGGAATTCTCCAGGCAAGAATAATGGAGTGAGTTGCCATTTCCTGCTCCAGGGAATCTTCCCAACCTAGGGATAGAAGCTGCGTCTTTTGCATCAACTTCATTGGCAGGCAGGTTCTTTACTACTGTGCCATTTGGGACGCCCTCAAGATACTGTACAAGTTATTAAATTATATCCATTTCACACTGACTCAGGAAGGTTAAATAACTTGTCTAGAGCCTCGGAACTAATGGAGGAGCTGGAATTCAATCCTAGATCTGTCTGATTGCCTAATTGGTTCTTTTTCCACTACAGTCCTTAATTAAAGGGTTTCCAAGAATAAATTGTTGAGAACAATGTGGGTAGCCCTTTGGAATGGGAATGGCAGATTCCTGCAGGTTCTGAGACAGGTATGTAAAGGTCCTCAAGGAGATGCATGGGAGAGCAGACAAAAGCAAACAGGCTCCTTCCCCCAAGCAAACCAATGAAGAATAACTGGAGAAAAAGATCAATAACCCTGGAGGTAGAGAGAAGGGAGTATCGGAGGGGAGGCACAGGAAGACCCCCAAATCTGTTAGAAAAATGCTCTCTGAGGGCCTGAAGCTGAGTAGCGGATCCAATTAGCTGACTGATATATGGATATATTCAGGATAGAGTGATGTTGGAAAGGGTTGCACTTGGCCTGGGGAATTTTGATGAGCTTTTAAAATTCAGTGGACACCAACACTGAAATTGTGAATGCAAGCTAGATCTGAGTTCTGCTGCACACATTAGAAAACATGAAGCACGCCTCATCAAATGGGGCTGGTAGACGACGCCATTACTGCTAGGATGCTGCCACACCATGTACTTTCTGATAGTCAGTGGTTTCCCAGAGTTTCTTTTCTTGCCTGGAGAATCCCATGGACAGAGGAGCCTGGCAGGCCACAGCCCATGGACTCACAAAGAATCCGACTTGACTGAGTGACTAACACTTTCACTTTCTTTCATGATCCTCCAAGACCTTGATTCGGCAAGGTCTTGACCAAGGGGACTGGAATAGGAAAAATTTCAACAGATTGAACATTTGCTGTAGCCCATTTGTACAACTGTGACTTTATTTATTTTTAATTAATTAAAAAAATTTTTAATATTTATATTGAAGTAGAGTTGATTGACAATGTCATTGTGTGGGCTTCCCTGGTGGCTCAGTGGTAAAGAATTTGCCTGCCAATGCAGGAGACCCAGGTTCCATCCCTGGGCTGGGAAGATCCCTGGGAGAAGGGCATGGCAACCCATTCCAGTATTCTTGCCTGGGAAATCCCATGGACAGAGAAGCCTGGTGCTGGGTTAGCAAAGAGCCAGGTAAGACTGAGCAATTCAACAACAACAAATGTTGTGTAGGTTTCAGGTGCGCAGCAAAGTGATTGAGTTATACATGTGTATCTATTCCTTTTCCAGTCTTTTTCCCATTTAGGTTATTACAGAATATTGAGCAGAGTTCTCTGTGCTATATAGTAGGTCCTTCTTGGTTATCCATTTTAAATATAGCAGTGTGTACATGTCAATCCCAAACTCCCTAACTATCCCTCCTCATACCCCTCCCCCTGATAACCATAAATTCTCTCTATGTCTGTGAGTCTGAAACAATTGTGACTTTAGTAACAGGTTAACCAATCAGAGCCTTCTACCAAGGCTGTCAAATGCAGGAAGCAGGGGCCCAAGGGAAGAGGTGTGTATTCCCTCCACGTGGCGTGGTACATTTGCATCTATTTAAAAATGATATTTCAAATTACTAAACAGGATCGAGGGAATGTTTTTCACTGTTGGGCTTTAAGGCTTTAAGTCTGTTTTCTTTTTCAAAATTATCCCATTTCCCTTATCTCTCTCCCCTTCCCTCGTGAGCTGTGCTATTGAAAGGCAAATTTCCTGGAGGGTTAGGGAGGCGGGTGTCAAGAATTAGCATATCAAACAAACCCAATAAACCGAATAGAAATTAGCAGAATCCCGACTCTGACATGGAGTTGCTGTACTAAATTGAGGTTAATGTGACCCTGTCCTTTCTGTTTGAAACAAAGCTGGGGAAATAGAGCAAGTTCTATTCCATCACCCTCTGGGTCCATTGGCATTTATCCCCAGTGGTGAAAATAAAAACAACAAAAGAAAAGGAGGGGGAGAAAAAAAGAAAAAGGAGAAAAAAAGATCTCAAACATGTTAGTGGAATATATATGTATATTTTCTGATATATAACTTAATAAAAGTTTATGGACCCAGGATAAGGAAGCCACACTGAGCAGATGCACTGGGACTGAAATATGGTCCAATTAAGTCTGTAACAGGGTGAGCTTTACTTTGAACATTCTCCAAGTTGAAATGAAAGCTTCGCAGAACAGATAAATCAGCCAGCATAAAATAAAAACGCTGATCTGGCACCACTCCCAAAAGCATGGGAGGAGGGGCTTGAAGGCTGGGTAGGAAGGGGAGGGTGGAGGTGGGAGCTTCAGGGCAGCCAGGCATCCCTATTGGAGGTTCAGACAGCCACTGCCCTGTGTCAGTAAATAAACAGCAGCTATTTAAGCCATTCCAATTAATGCCTTCTGTGGCAGCTATTTACCTATTGAGGGGATGGAAGGGATTGCCTAATGCAATTAAGCTGTCTGCTAGCAGTGCCTTGCCTATAAGGCCAACTTTCCTTCTGAGGGAAGTTTGGTCTGAGAAACTGGACAGCCATCCTTATCTGAACTGTCCACTGTATCACCCGCAGCCAGATCACCTCCTGAAAGCTTTTGATGTCCCTCCAACTCTTAGGATGATGGATAGAATTTCTTCTAGTCTCTCTCTTTATTCCCTTCACTTCCCTGAGATATCATCCCCATCTCCACTCTTTACATATGTTCTGTAAGTTTGGTTTCTCTGTGGAGGGTGCCATTTTAGCCATTGCTCAGTCGCTAAGTTGTGTCTGACTCTTTGTGACTCTGCGGACTATAGACTGCCAGGCTCCTCTGTTCATGGGATTTCCCAGGCAAGAATACTAGAGTGGGTTCCTATTTCCTTCTCCAAGGGATCTTCCCAACCCAGGGATCAAACCAGCATCTCCTGCTTTGGCAGGCAGATTCTTTACCACTAAGCCACAAAGACTCCTAGGAAGCCCTCAGGACATCCAGAATCTCAGCTAGAGAATCACTGACTCTCTTGAAGTCTCAATGAAGTATTATATGATTATGATGGAGGACTTGCCTTTGAGCACCAGATACCTAACTCCTTGGTGTGATTTTCAGGTGAGGCAGGAAGATCCAAATTTTCAGGCCTGACGTGTAGCCTGAGAAACCAAGTGCTCTCACTTGGCACCAGTCAGATAAAGAGACAAAGCTGTGAGATACATCTTTCCTGCTTTCCCTCCTAATACTCAGGCTTCCCAGGTGGCAAAGTGGTAAAGAATCTGCCTGCAGTTCAGGAGACATAAGATATGTGGGTTCGATCCCTGTGTCAGGAAGATCCCCTGGAGGAGGGAAATGGCAGCTCACTTCAGTATTCTTGCCTGGAGAATCCCATAGACAGAGGAACCTGGTGGGCTACAGTCCACCGGGGTCACAAAGACTTGGACAAGACTGAAGTGACTGAGCATGCACACACAAGCACTTCTAAAGCTCTAGAATCTCAGTTCCACCAGGGGAGAGAATGTGTTTTATTCACTACCGTGTTTACAGCATAACATTCTCTCAGCAATAAATATTTGTTGAGGGATTTCCCTGGTGGTCCAGTTGTTAAGAATCTGCTTTCCGACATCGGGGACTCAGGTTCAATCCCTGCTCAGGGAACTTAAGATTCCATATGCTGCGGGGCAACTAATTCTGCACACCACAACTAGAGAGCCCTTCCCACAACCTACAAAGATCCCATGTGCTACAGCTAAGACTCAGTGCAGTCAAATAAACAACTGTTTTTAAAAATTTTGTTGAATGAATAAGAATTATTATAACCCATTTTACTGATGAGAAACTGAGTCCAAGACATTTTGACTGATTGTCCTGGTCTGCATAGCTGGTAGACAGAAGAGGCTGGATTCAAACTAGGTCCCCCTAACCCCACAGCTCATGTCTTTCCATGTGCATTTGGTTGTGATTCTGTTCCTACACGTACCCACCTTGGAGCAGGGCCCCACCCTCCCGATGCCCACCTGGTGACGTTGCAGTTGAGCTTTGGGTACCAGTTGGACAAGCGGAGTGGACTGCGGGCTGAGACGAATGGGAGCAGCGTCCTGTGCAAACCTTGGGTGTGACTCTATATGTGCTGGGGCCGTAGGGTCATCACTTGTGAAAGATTTACCAGCTGCCTTAGAGAGAGGGTGTGAGAAGCAAATGAGACTCTGGGAAGGAAAGGGAGTTGAAAAGCCATAGCATGATATCCACCTCTGAATGCAAAATGTTCAATACAAAGGCATGCAGCTTCCACAATAAGGAGGATGACAAAGACAGGGAGACAGAGGTGAATAGCTCTCATCATTTCCTGACTGTAATAATCAGCCTGATTATTTGCTGCTCCATTCTGAACCCCCTTCCTTCCCCACTTCTCCAAGAAAAGGAGATTATTTTTAATTACAGTTTTACACTGGATTAATGAACCTCCACAATAAGTTAATGAGCAGGACATGGCACTGAGAGACAGCACATTTGATTACTTTCGGAGACTTTCTTAAGCTTCATTATTTCCAGGACAGCCCTGCACAGTCCCCATGGTCTGGGTGAAGAACATGGGAGAGATGCCAAGGATTTCTGGGATGTTCTATGTGTGATACCTGAGACCCTGCTGTGTAAAAGAAACACTCTGTCCCTTCATGAAAGGAAAGCCCAATGCTGCTGGGAATCCTCCCGGCAGTTCTCCAAGGGAGAAGATTCTCTGATGTAACCTAGTGACCGAAGTAACCTTAATAATTACCATGGGACAAGAAGAACATTCCTGCTTCTCTGTGCCCTCTGTTTCCATTTTTTGTTTGAGTTCTATCATCACACGTTGGGTTCTTGCAACAAGTTCCTGATGGATGCTGTGTTGTTGTGTTTAGTTGCTCAGTTGTATTCAACTCTTTGACCCCATGATCTGTAGTCTGCCAGGCTCCTCTGTCCATGGGATTCTCCAGGCAAGAATACTGGAGTGGGTTGCCATTTTCCTCCTCCAGGGGATCTTCCCCACCCAGGGATTGAACCTGGGTCTCTTGTGTTTCCTGCATTGCAGGCTGATTCTTTAGCTGCTGAGCCATCAGGAAAGTCCTAGGTAACTTCCCTTAAAATCCTTGAATGGCTGTCATTGTCTTGAAACATAAAATCCAAACTCTTTGGTACATTATGATCAGAGCTTTGCCTCCCTTTCCTGAGAAACTACAACCTTGTTCTTCTGTGCTCCGAGCATTTAAGTGGAGTGTTCCTTCTGACTGTAAAACTTTTTTCATCTTCATCTTCTTGACCCCTCAGGACAAATTAGGGGGGAAGCTTTGCCTGACCTTTCAAGGCAACTCAGGAGTCTCGGCAATCATTCCAGATCACTGTGCATGCAAGTCAGAATACGAAGTAGGTCCCTGTAAAGTATTCTCTTTCCTACATGCTTGTTCTTCTGACCAGCCTGAAAACATCACACAGCCTTATTTATTCACCTTTGTGTACTTGATTTGGTACAGATATAAAGCAGATTATCAGCAAATGTTGATTTTCACTGAGTTAGAGAATGAATGGCTTCCCTAGTGGCTCAGTCAATAAAGAATCCACCTGCAAAGCCAGGAGACCTCGGTTCAGTTCCTGGGTTGGGAAGATCCCCTGGAGGAGGAAAATGGCAGCCCACTCCAGTATTCTTGCCTGGAGAATCCCATGGACAGAGGAGCCTGGAGGGCTACAGTCCATGGGGTTGCAAAGAGTCAGACATGACTGAAGGACTAAGCATAGCACAGAGAATGAATGATTGAACAAATAAGTTAGAGAAGAATCTATGTTGATTGGAAGTGAAGAGAATTAACATTCCTTGAGCTTTTCCCCCCCAGGCCACCCTGGGGGATGTTGTATTGAAAACCTGAATTCTATTTTTCTCCCCTACTCTCCAGCTTGCTACATGTCTCTCAAGGTCCATTAGATTCTGCTGCAGTAACAAGCATTCCCAAATTTTCATTGACTTAGCACAATAATGTCACTCTTGCCACATGCCAATTGTGGTTGTCTGGGTGGCTCTGTGTGCATGCATACTAAGTCACATCAGTCACGTCCTACTCTTTGCTACCCTATGGACTACAGTCTTCCAGGCTCCTCTGTCCATGGGATTCTCCCCACAAAAATACTGGAGTGGGTTGCCATGACCTTCTCCAGGGGATCTTCCTGACCCAGGGATCAAACCTGCATCTCTTATGTCTCCTGCATTGGCAGGGAGGTTCTTTACCACTAGAGTCACCTGGGAAGCCCCCTGGGCAGCTCTGTGTCCCGTAATTAATCAGAGACATAGACCGATAGGGGCTCCACCATCCTGTGGAATGATGAGAAAATCTAGAGAACTGTACAAGGCCTTTTTCCACCTCAACCTAGAAATGATGAAGACTAATATTTCGTTGGCCAGAGGTAGTCACAAAGCACATAACTGCAAGGGGCCCACAACATGCAGGGGAGCCAAAAAACCTTTTCATGAACCTTACCATCTCTGCCATACTGACCTTAATTAAGTCCTTCTTCCATTCCTGGGTTCAAAGACCATTGTGTTCACGTTATGTGGCAGCCTGGATGGGAAGGGAGTTTGAGGGAGAATGGATACATTTATCAGTATGATCGGGGCCTCTCAGGTGGCTCAGCAGTAGAGAATCTGCCTGCCAATGCAGATAGGGGGCTCAATCCCTGGTCAGGAAGATCCCGTGGAGAAGGAAATGGCCATGCACTCCAATATTCTTGCATGGGAAATCCCATGGACAGAGGAGCCTGGCGGACTACAGTCCATAGGGTCACAAAGAGTTGGACATGACTTAAGGGCTAAACACCAATAACAACATTATGTATGGTTGAGTTGCTTTGCCATGCATCTGAAACTATTATATTGTTAATTAGCTACACTCCAATATAAAATAAAAAGTTTAAAAAAAGAACATTGTGTCCAACTTTACCATTACATAAATGGAGACACATACTTCCCCCATCTCTGACATCCATGGCGTAATTATTCTAAAACTTTTTATGTGTCTGGATCTTTCTGGACCTTGTTGATTTGGTGTAATGGCTCTGCTAGGGGCCTGAATCCATCTCCTAGACCTCCAATCACAGCTTATTTCATCTGCCTTCTCCTCTGTGGGGTTAGTTCACCTTCAAGCCTTTACATGGCTTCAGGGCAGGACAGTTCTTTATCCCTCTACATCTTTAACCCTTCACAATCTTCCCTTTAAAAAGCTGTGTGACCATCTTCCTTGAAATCAGTTCTACTTATTAGCAGATATCAACCATCATGGGAAAAAATTCTATGATGACAGCTATGATGCTATGATGCAAAGAGCATTTGTAAGATTGTAGACTGTGTTGACCTAAGGCTTCATGTTGCTTTGCATAGATACCGCCATCTCATGCCTGTCATACATAGACCATAAACATTCCCATTCAAACTGATTTAGGATTTTAAAGTTCAATTGCAGCCTTGGCCAAGGAATGGAAAAAAAAAAAAAAAGAAGAAGAAGAAGGAAACTAGTGTGTCTAGTGTTTTGTCCTCAGCAGAATAAAATGTGGCACTTAGACAGAATACGTCACAGAAATAGCTGTAATTCTGCATCTATACCAATCTGATTATCCAAGTAGAGCAAAGGGCTAAGGTCTAGGAGGCTCAGGAAGGTTGCATGCCATATGTGGTTACCAAGGTTTAGAGGTTTATTTTTAGAAGAACAGCCTGGTAAGCTGTTATTTCTGTTTGACCCAAGAGAGAACCCTAGGAAAAAAAATGCTGTCTCAATCAGCATTGAAGCAGTTGGTATCTATAGGGGTTTGATGTGAGTATAATTAATAAGCCGAGCTATTTTTATTGGAATCATAGTCTGTTGCCAACATTAGAGAGACAGAAGCACGTATGATGTGTTCTCTGCCCTCCAGCAGCTTCCATGTGGACTGAAGAAGAGAGCCAGTATAAGATGCTGAGAGCAGTTCAAATTTCAAGCCAAGATGTACTCCTTACTATCATCTGAGGAACTCAGAGGGGACACAGTGGGCTGAGGGCATCAGGGAAGGTTAATAGAGTGGGCGGATCAGAGTGATAACAGAAAGGTAGAAGGTTGTGTGAAGGACGGAAGGAGCAGCAGAGCTACCGTGAGGCAGTGAAATTCTACAAGGAGTTGGGTGACTGTGAAATGACGGATCAGTTAAGGGGATGACAGAAGATTGTAGGGAGACATTTCCAAGCCAATTAAAAGTAACATCTTCCTCTTTAGAGCCCTAAAGCGACCTCTCTTTAACAATCATGACTTTCCTCTTCATTTACGATCTGTGAGTTTGAGACGTATCCACATTTGCCGAGTTCAAGCACTCTGAAAATAATTTTATTCTTCTCCTTCCCTCCCATTTGTTCTAGCATATTGTATCATATTTAGAAAGCACTCAGTATAAATGCATATATATATATATATATATCAGTTCAGTCGCTCAGTTGTGTCTGACTCTTTGCAACCCCATGAATCGCAGCACGCCAGGCCTCCCTATCCATCACCAACTCCCAGAGTTCACTCAGACTCATGTCCATCGAGTCGGTGATGCCATCCAGCCATCTCATCCTCTGTCGTCCCCTTTTCCTCCTGCCCCTAATCCCTCCCAGCATCAGAGTCTTTTCCAATGAGTCAACTCTTCACATGATGTGGCCAAAGTACTGGAGTTTCAGCTTTAGCATCATTCCTTCCAAAGAACACCCAGGACTAATCTGCCTGATTTCTGTGAGGATTTGAGCTCATAGTCTTCACATCACCTGAGGCTGGCCCCTGGGTAATTTCAAGGCATTCAGAAGGGTCTCTAGGTCCCTTGACTCTCTCTGCTTCAGCCAGTTGCTTACTAACTTTTACACATGTTATACCCTTGCCCACAATCATCAATGTCTCCCCCTTGGTTTCAGGATAAAGACCAGACTCCTTAGCTTGAGTTAAAGATTACAGGCCAACACTTTCCCTCAGTAGACTTCTGCTGGCCATAAGACTCTCAAATTTAGCTGTAGTCTGGTCTTTATCCTGAAACCAAGGGGGAGACATTGATGATTGTGGGCAAGGGTATAACATGTGTAAAAGTCAGTAAGCAACTGGCTGAAGCAGAGAGAGTCAAGGGACCTAGAGACCCTTATGAATGTCTTGGAATTACACAGTGGCAAGCATCAGGTGATAGGAAGACTATGAGCTCAAATCCTCACAGAAACCAGGCAGATTCCTGAGACAAGAGAAGGTAATTAGGCATGTTCTTTTGGCAGTCCCACTTTGTTTTAATGTTAAATGCATTAAATTGGACTTTACCTACTAAAAGAAATAGCTCTGTCCAGTTTTCTGGACACTTGAAGTCTTCTCAACCTGTCTTGTCATTCGCCTGATTTAAATAGTCAGAGATGCAGAGGAATGATTCTTTCCTACAAGAGAAACAGCAGTCTGAGCATAACATAAATGGTAGCTAACAGCGGACCTCAATGCCAGGAATACTGTGAAGAGTTGGGGGCACTAGGCAGACTGGTGCCTACACTCCAGACTAAAGGGATAGCTGTTCTTTAGCTATAGCTGATGGTTAATAAGTAGAAATATGCTGATCATCAGATCTTACTTTTGAAGGAAAAGTGGAAATTCAGAATTCTCAGGACTTAAAAATCCTCTGGATCTTAAAATATTGACACAAATTATTTAAAACACTGTAGGTGCCCAGCAAAATAGAGGTTCAGATCCCCACATTTTTTGTTTCTTAGTATAAGAAGAATGAATCTGGAGCCAAAAACCTAGACTTGAATCCCAGCTAATAATCACTGACCTTGAGCAAGTTCCTTAACCTCTTTGAGCCCCAGAAACTTAATATAAAAAATACAGATAATACTTCTCTCCTTGTAGGGATGTGCTCATGTTCAGTCACTAAGTGATGTCTGACTCTTTGCAACCCCATGGACTGTAGCACTCCAGGCTTCCCTGTCCTTCACTATCTGCCAGAGTTTTCTCAAACTCATGTCCATTGAGTTGGTGATGCCATCCAACCATCTCATCCTCTGTCACCCCCTTCTCTTCCTGCCCTCAATCTTTCCCAGCATCCAGCATGTGTCTTTTCCAATGAATTGGCTCTTTGCATCAGGTGGCCAAAGTATTGGAGCTTCCACTTCAGCATCAGTACTTCCAATGAGTATTCAGTATTGATTTCCTTTAGGATTGACTGGTTTGATCTTCTTTCTGTCCAAGGAACTCTCAAGAGTCTTCTCTAGCGCTACAATTCAAAAGTATAAATTCTTCAGTGCTCAGCCTTCTTTATGGTTCAACTCTCACATCCTTAAGTGACTACTGGAAAAACCATACTTTTGACTAGGTGGACCTTTGTCAGCAAAATGATGTCTCTGATTTTCCATACATTATCTAGGTTTGTCACAGCTTTTTTTCCAAGGAGCAAACGTCTTTTAATTTTGTGGCTGCAGTCACCATCAACAGTGATTTTGGAGCCCAAGACAATAAAATCTATCACTGTTTCTACTTTTTCCCCATCTATGTGCCATGAAGTGATGGGACCAGATGCCCTGATCTTCGTTTTTTGAATGATAAGTTTTAAGCCAGTTTTAAGAAAGGTGGCTCCCTTGCAGGGAGGTGATAATTAAATGAGATGATAAGTAAACTCTAAGTGTTATTGAAAAGCAAAAACAAAATACTCCTTGAAATCTTGAAATCTGGAGTGCCAGGATACAAGAGTGCAATTCCTTGGGAGGGGATAGGTTAGGCCAAAAGATATGTGGGTTCAACTTGGGGCAGTTGTGAGGTTGGTGCTTCGGTGACAGTGCCCCAAGAAATTTCTTGGTCACAGAAAGCCTCTGAAACAGGCAGGGAAAACACCTTTGGTCCTGTTCTCTAAGACACTGCCAGCTGCAATCCGTGGTCCATGCAAAGAAAGGGTACCTCTGTGAGTGAAGTGTCTATGATGTTTAGATGAGCACAGCTCCTCTCAGATGTGTGTTAAGTACAGAGCCCTGGGAATGAGGAGTGTTTCATGTGTCAAGTTGAACCAGTAGAAAACAACAGCAAAATCAAGAGAAAAAGATGATAAACATGGGCAGATCCTGGTCTCCCACCTCTGGGGAGGCTTGACATCTGTCCTATCTTTAAAGCCCAGCTTGCATTTGGCCTCAGTTTGATAAGCTCTCACTGAAAGCCCTTTTTCATGTCCTCGGCTTTCACCATGGTTGACTGGCTGAGCCACTGGAAATTATCCTACAAAAAGACAGGGCCAATGTTGAATGGTTTTGGCTGAGATTTTCTTTCTAGAGTTAACCCTCTTCCATCATTTGCCTCTGTTGCAATCTACTCTTCAGACTTCACAGAGGGGCCAATCATAAAAACTAATATAATTGAGGGGCAGGCCGGATGTCTTGTAAACCCTGTCTGTATGTATCTAGATATGTGGGGTTTCCAGTGGGAGCCTTACCTATATTCAAAGGTGCATGGGTATGTTTGATTGGGCAAGCCCACCCAAAGGGGAGAAAGAGGGCCAGTGAGACCAGCAGCAAAACCTTCTCCTGGGTAGGGATGAGGGTGGGTGGGTAACTATGAACCGAGTGTGGAAGTTGTCCCTCCAATGGGGCCCACAGGACCCCATGATTCATGCACAGATACAGGATGATAAGATGGTTTGGAGTGATCTGACTTACTGAAAACCTTGTGCAACATTGAGGCACAAGATTCTGTACCCTTGATATATGAGGGTTCCTTATATCCAAGAGTACACAGAAGAGAGGTCACTCCCAAACTCATCACTGACCACCACAACTATCCTGTCATGAGGTAGGACTACAAGACCAAGGAGGTTCCTAAAAAATCTGAAGTTAAAATTTAGCTTGCAATCTTGTTTTTTGTTATTGCTGTTGTTTATTGCTAAATCTAGTAACTGTACAATGAAATTTCTACTGTTTGGGGGACATAAAACTGCCTCATTGAAGCAGTGTCTTCAAGCAGCCCTTGGGGGCTTTGCTGGGGGCTGGGTTGTGTAGCCTGGGGTGAGAAGCAGTTTAATGTCATTGAAATGACTATCACTGACAGTGTGATACCATTAGCCCCACAGGCTTGTGAAGTTTGGGAAAACTTAGGTTCTATGTCGATATACTTTTACAAAAAATTTGAAAAATATTCATAATTGACCTTCAGATAGCCCTTGCACTGATTTTTTATTAAGGTATAATTATATACAGTAAAATTGATACTTTATAGTATACAGTTTAAATAAATACAGTCATACAATCAGGATATAGGACATTCCATCATCATTGCAATTCTGCTGTGCCCTCTTGTAGTCAATATTATTATCTCAATATATTCAGAGGAAGCATTTGATAATATTTAACATACACAGATCATAAATCTCTCATTCAGCTAGAAGTAGAAGGGATCTTTCTTAGGATGATGCAGTATGATACAGAAACAGTATGATACCAAAAAATAGGTAAAACATACTTAATGGTGAAATATGAAAATATGAGCAAATGACACCAAATATCACATTTTCAACATTATCCCAGGGAATCTACCTGGGAAGCCTCTTATATGCTGCTAGCAGGAATTTAAAATGGTACAGTCTGGAAAATAGTTTGGAAGATTTTTTAAAAGTCCAATAGATACCTATCAGAAGACCCACCAATTGTACTCCCAGGAATTTAGCCAAGAGAAATGAAAGCGTGTGTCCAACAAACACATGTACTTGTGTTTATTTATAATGGCCCCGCAATGGAAACAGCTCAAATGTCCATCAACAGGTAAATGAATGAGCAAATCATAGTATATCCATACAATGGAATACTACTAAGTAATAGAAAAGAGAATTATTAAGAGGCACAGCAATGTAATTCTGCAAATAACCCAAATGTTGACAGTAAAATGAACAAATTTGAGTGAGTCCTATGAAGGAGTGCCATAGAGCAATGAAAACGAGCAACTATCACTATGCCAATGATATGGAGAAATTTACAAACATATTGAGGGGGAGAATATCAGACACAAAAGAATAAATACTCTAGGTTTTTATGTATATATAGTTTAAAAAAAGAGAAAAGGTAAAACGTATCTATGTGATACACCTTCTGGATAGTGATTACTTTTGGGAAAAGGTGTTAATGCTTAAGAAAGGGTGAGAAGTAGGCTTTGGGGTGTCAGAAATTGTCTATTTCTTGATATAGGTGATGGCTTTAGAAGTGTGCTCACGCTGTCAAAATTTATCAATCTATACTTATATTTTTCTTTTACTGTATTTCTACTATATGTCACTAAAATAGTTGATTGTACAAAGTTTAAAAAGAAACTAAAAAGGTATGAATGGTCTTGGTTCCTGATATTTAATACAGATCCACTATTCTTCTCTCTCTCTTTATTTATATATATATATACATATACATACATATATACACACACACACACACACACACATATATATATATATGGATTGTGAACTCTAAATTACTAACGCAAGATCCCAGGACTGTTATGGGTTCACTTTGCTTTTCCATCTAGACTCTGAACTCATTGAGGGTAAAGACCATGTCTTAAATCATCTTTGTTTCTTACTTCGTGGAGCTTTTCTGATTTTCTTTCAATACCATGTTTTCTTATCCTCATGAAGATATTATCTCTTCAGTCATCCATTCAAAAATTTTATTTGGGAAATACGGTCACCACATAATAACTGAATCATAATCCATGTATATAATATTTATGAAATGAATCATAATATCAATTGGAAATAATTTCTTAATTTATATGTCACAGTTAGTATTCAGTTCAGTTCAGTTCAGTCGTTCAGTCGTGTCCGACTCTTTGCAACCCCATGAATCGCAGCACGCCAGGCCTCCCTATCCAGCACCAACTCCCAGAGTTCACTCAGACTCATGTCCATCGAGTCAGTGATGCCATCCAGCCATCTCATCCTCTGTCGTCCCCTTCTCCTCCTGCCCACAATCCCTCCCAGCATCAGAGTCTTTTCCAATGAGTCAACACTTCGCATGATGTGGCCAAAGTACTGGAGTTTCAGCTTTAGCATCATTCCTTCCAAAGAAATCCCAGGGCTGATGTCCTTCAGAATGGACTGGTTGGGTCTCCTTGCAGTCCAAGGGACTCTCAAGAGTCTTCTCCAACACCACAGTTCAAAAGCATCAATTCTTTGGCACTCAGCCTTCTTCACAGTCCAACTCTCACATCCATACATGACCACTGGAAAAACCATAGCCTTGACTAGACGGACCCTTGTTGGCAAAGTAATGTCTCTGCTTTTGAATATGCTATCTATGTTGGTCATAACTTTCCTTCCAAGGAGTAAGCGTCTTTTAATTTCATGGCTGCAGTCACCATCTGCAGTGATATT
>NW_011494789.1:2588565-2611856 GCF_000754665.1 Bison bison bison
AATTTCATGGCTGCAGTCACCATCTGCAGTGATATTGGAGCCCCCCAAAAAATAAAGTCTGACACTGTTTCCACTGTTTCCCCATCTATTTCCCATGAAGTGATGGGACAAGATGCCATGATCTTCGTTTTCTGAATGTTGAGCTTTTAAACAATACTTATTTTTAAGTATTTAAGCCTCCCTGGTGGCTCAGGGAGTAAAGAATCAGCCTGAAATGCAGAATACCTGGGTCTGGTCCCTGGGTTGGGAAAATCCCCTGGAGAAGGAGATGGCAACCCACTCTGGTATGCTTGCCTGGAAAATCCCATGGACAGAGGAGCCTGGTGAGCTGCAGTCCATGGGATCACAAAGAGTCAGACATGACTAAGTGACTTTGACTTTAGTAAATTTATATATTAAGCAATAGTTATTAAAAGGATCATGTTCCTGCATGGACTTTAAAGTCTCACCAGATATTTATTTCAATCCATTAGTTAAAGGCCACAAAATCCTGTAGATACTTTCAGAAATCAAAGAGTCTCAGGGTCGGCTCAGGAGCCCAAAACCCTCCAGACTTGAAGTATTTATGGTGATTTCTTCTAGGATTCTGGGATGAGGAGAAGCATAAAACAGTGGTTAAGATTCAGACTCTGGGGCCAGAATAACTTTGATTTAATCCTGCCTCTCCACCTCTGAGCTGCACGAACTTGGGCAAGTTGCTTAACTCTGTTAAGCCTCAATTTGAATCTTTGAAATCGAGATAATGATTGTTATCTCACAAGATTATTATGGGAATTAAACGAGATCATGTATCTAAAGTGATTTGTACAGCATACACCAGGTATTAAACACTGCAAGAATCATAGCAGTCGGTATTTCTATTTCTTTGGGGGAATAAACTCTCAGGACTGACATATATACTCATGTACATCCAGGACTATTTACTTACTATAGAGGTGAACATGTCACACTCTTCCCTCCAAGACCCATCTTTGTTTCTGGCCTAAACCAGAAGCGTGAGTCAAAGGCACTTTGAGTTGAATGAAAGGTCAATCAAGCTCTGTAAACAGTGTCAGGATCCTCTGGGGAGGGGAAAAGGGAGAGCAATCTGAATGTGCTGAGTTACTCAAAAGGAGGAAATTCTAGACCGAAGTCACTGGATAATGTAGGTTGCCAGATTATTTAGGATTCTGGGATATAGAAGTGGGTGTACCCCAGGTTGGGGCTTTCCAGCAGCACTAGTGATACAAGACCTGCCTGCCAATGCAGGAGACACAGGTTAGATGCCTGGGTCAGGAAGACCTCCTGGAGCAGGAAATGGCAACCCACTGCAGTATTCCTTCTGGGATAATTTCATGGATAGAGGAGCCCAGTTGCTTCCATGGGGTCACAAAGTGTTAGACACGACTGAGCAACTAACCACGTACACACATATCCCAGGTTAGAAAGCATGCCACTGCCTCTACCAGACTCGGTGGCTGTGCCCCACTTATCTCTTGTCTGCTTGCTTGTTAGTGGGATAGGCTGGGAATTTGCACAGGGAACAGGGACACTTAAAGAGTGGCTCATTTTAAGCAGAATAGGTATTGAGAAATTTGCCATAAAAGCACTAGAAAATTTGGACTCCACTGCAAAGTAGTTCAGTAAAATGTAGTCATGTTTTGAAGGTTTGTAGACAATTATGCTGGGCTTCCCAGGTGGTGCTGCTGGTAATGAACCTGCCTGCCACTGCAGGAGACATAGGACATGCAGTTTCATTCCCTGGGTTAGGAAGATCCCCTAGAAGAGGGCATGGGAACCCACTCCAGTATTCTTCCTGGGGAATCCCATGGACAGAGGACCTGAAGGGCTACAGTCTATAGGGTCACAAGGAGTTGGACATGATTAAAGTGACTAAACACATACACATACACACACACAATTAGGCAAGAAAGTAAAAATCTGTGGACATACATAGTCTTGGGTAACAGGCCACTAGTTGCCTCTGTGACTCATTTGTGACTGTGCTAATGGCCGCATGGATAAAGAGCTGTTCTGTGTGTGCTAAGTCACTTCAGTAATGTCAAGCTCTTTGTGACCCCATGGACTACAGCCCACCAAGCTCCTCTGTCCATGGGATTCTCCAGGAAAGAATACTGGAGTGAGTTGTCATGCCCTCCTCCAGGGGATCTTCCCATCCCAGGGATCAAATCTTTGTCTCTTTTGTCTTCTGGTTCTTTACCAATAGCACCATGGCTGACACATGATCAATGAATACAAATTTCAATACATTATTGGGGGAACAAAGTTCCTGAAATGCAAGAGCATTTGAGACAGAGACTTAAAATGTAACAACAGGTTATGTAAGCATCTCTAAACTTTGGGAGAAGTCTGAAGGAAACACGGTCTAGATTTGCAGTTATCTAGAAGATGGATAAAAAGAAAATGAACATAAAACCATGATATATTTTGATCACTGAACATCTTCAGAAGTTGATGGAACACTGTAGAATTTTGTTTTCTAAAGTTATGCTCTAGTGACAAGTCTTTCCTGCTCTTTTAATTAAAATTAATGGCTCCTTTTTCTGAACCTAGAACAGAGGTTCTTATTCTACTTTTAAGCACATGTTTTATCCTGTTGTGAGTAAAGTAAAGTCGCTCAGTTGTGTCTGACTCTTTGCGACCCCATGGACTGTAACCTACCAGGCTTCTCCGTCCATGGGATTTTCCAGGCAAGAGTACTGGAGTGGGTTGCCATTTCCTTCTCCAGGAGATCTGCCTGACCCAGGGATCGAACCCGGGTCTCCCGCATTGTAGGCAGACGCTTTACCGTCTAAGCCACCTGGGAAGTCCTATCCTATTATAAAGCATAGTCATTTTTACGGTTTTATCACTTATTGGAAAAGACCCTGATGCTGGGGAAGATTGCAGGCAGGAGGAGAAGGAGGCTATAGAGGATGAGATGGTTGGATGGCATTACTGACTCAATGGGTATGAGTTTGAGTGAACTCCAGGAGTTCATGATGGACAGGAAGGCCTCATATGCTGCAGTCCATGGAATCACAAAGAGTTGGACATGGCTGAGCGACTGAACTGAACTGAATTCTTTTGTAACATGTCATAGACATGGAGACAAATTCAGTAATCATTCCCTGGGCTATTTCAGAATATCCTTTGCTATATAAGTTTTAAACACTTACTTCTCAACTTGTTCTGTCAACTTTTTTTTTATTGGAGATTGGTTAACTGTTTGTTCCTGGGATAAAATTAAACAGACATTTCTCCAAAGAAGACACACAAATGGCTAACAAACACATGAAAAGATGCTCAACATCACTCATTATCAGAGAAATGCAAATCAAAATCACAATGAGGTACCATCTCATGCCAGTCAGAATGGCTGCTATCAAAAAGTTTACAAACAGTAAATGGTGGAGATGGTATGGAGAAAAAGGAACCCTCTTATACCATTCACATATTGCTGAAGCCTGGGTTGGAGAATTTTAAGCATCACTTTATTAGCACGTGAGATGAGTGCAATTGTGCGGTAGTTTGAGCGTTCTTTGGCATTGCTGTTCTTTGGGATTGGAATGAAAACTGACCTTTTCCAGTCCTGTGGCCACTGCTGAGTTTTCCAAATTTGCTGGCATATTGAGTGTGGCACTTTCACAGTGTCATCTTTCAGGATTTGAAATAGCTCAACTGGAATTCCATCACCTTCACTAGCTTTGTTCATAGTGATGCTTCCTAAAGCCCATTTGACTTCACATTCCAGGATGTCTGGCTCTAGGTCAGTGATCACACCATAGTGATTATCTGGGTCATGAAGATCTTTTTTGTACAGTTCTTCTGTGTATTCTTGCCACCTCTTCTTATTATCTTCTGCTTCTGTTAGGTCCATACTATTTGTGTTCTTTACTGAGCCCATCTTTGCATGAAATATTCCCTTGGTATCTCTAATTTTCTTGAAGAGATCTCTAGTCTTTGCCATTCTATTGTTTTCCTCTATTTCTTTGCACTGATCACTGAGAAAGCCTTTCTTATCTCTCCTTGCTATTCTTTGGAACTCTACATTCAAATGGGTATATCTTTCCTTTTCTCCTTTGCTTTTTGTTTCTCTTCTTTTCACAGCTTCTCTGTTTCACAGTTTCTCTGTTTTTTCGCAGACAACCATTTTGTTTTTTGCATTTCTTTTTCTTGGGGATGGTCTTGATCACTGCCTCCTGTACAATGTCATGAACCTCCATTCATACTTCATCAGGCACTTTGTTTATCAGATCGAATCCCTTAAATCTATTTGTCACTTCCACTGTATAATCGTAAGGGATTTGATTTAGGTCATATCTGGATGGTCTAGTGGTTTTCCCTACTTTCTTCAATTTCAGTCTGAATTTGGCAATAAGAAGTTCATGATCTGAGCCACAGTCAGCTCCTAGTATTGTTTTTGCTCCATCTTTGCTCTCCATCTTTGGCTGCAAAGAATATAATCAATCCAATTTTGATGTTGACCATCTGGTGATATTCATGTGTAGAGTCTTCTCTGGTGTTGTTGAAAGAGGGTGTTTGCTATGACCAGTGCATTCTCTTGGCAAAATTCTATTAGCCTTTTCCCTACTTCATTCTGTACTCCAAGGCCAAATTTGCCTGTTATTCCAGGTGTTTCTTTATTTTCTACTTTCACATTCCAGTCCCCTATAATGAAAAGGACATCTTTTTGGGGGCGTTAGTTCTAAAAGGTCTTGTAGATCTTCATAGAACTGTTCAACTTTAGCTTTTTCAGTGTTACTGGTCAGGGCATTGACTTGGATTACTGTGATATTGAATGGTTTGCCTTGGAAACCAACAGAGATCATTCTATCGTTTTTGAGATTGCATCCAAGTACTGCATTTCGGACTCTTTTATTGACTATGATGGCTATTCCATTTCTTCTAAGGGATTCCTGCCCACAGTAGTAGATATAATGGTTATCCAAGTTAAATTCACCCATTCCAGTCCATCCTAGTTCGCTGATTCCTAGAATGTCGATGTTCACTTTTGTCATCTGTTTGACCACTTCCAATTTGCCTTGATTCATGGACCTAACATTCCAGGTTATTGCATTCCAAGAGCAATGCAATATTTCTCTTTACAGCATCAACATTTGCTTCTATCACCAGTCACATCCACAACTGGGTGTTGTTTTAGCTTTGGTTCTATCCCTTCATTCTTTCTGGAGGTATTTCTCCACTGATATCCCGTAGCATATTGGGCACCTACCAACCTGGGGAGTTCCTCTTTCAGTATCCTATCTTTTAGCTTTTTCATACTGTTCATGGGGTTCTCAAGGCTAGAATACTGAAGTGGTTTGCCATTTCCTTCTCCAGTGGACCACATTCTGTCAGACCTCTCCACCATGACCCGGCCATCTTGGGTGGCCCCACACAGCATGGCATAGTTTCATTGAGTTAGACAAGCCTGTGGTCCATGTGATCAGATTGGCTAGTTGTCTGTGATTGTGGTTTCAGTCTGTCTGCCCTCTGATGCCCTCTCTCAGTGTCTTAGTTGGGTTTCTCTTACCTTGGATGTGGGCAGAGGAAGCAGAGATCAAATTGTCAACATCTGCTGGATCATCGAAAAAGCAAGAGAGTTCCGGAAAAACATCTACTTCTGTTTATTGACTATGCCAAAGACTTTGACTGTGTGGATCACAATAAACTGTGGAAAATTCTGAAAGAGATGGGAATATCACCTGACCTGCCTCTTGAGAAACCTGTATGCATGTCAGGAAGCAACAGTTCGAACTGGACATGGAACAACAGACTGGTTCCAAGTAGGAAAAGGTCTACGTCAAGGCTGTATATTGTCACCCTGCTTATTTAACTTATATGCAGAGTACATCATGAGAAATGCTGGGCTGGAAGAAGCACAAGCTGGAATCAAGATTGCCGGGAGAAATATCAATAACCTCAGATATGCAGATGACACCACCCTTATGGCAAAAAGTGAAGAGGAACTAAAAAGCCTCTTGAAGAGAGTGAAAGAGGAGAGTGAAAAAGTTGGCTTAAAGCTCAACATTCAGAAAATGAAGATCATGGCATCTGGTCCCGTCACTTCATGGGAAATAGATGGGGAAAAAGTGGAAACAGTGGCTGACTTTATTTTTCTGGGCTCCAAAATCACTGCAGATGGTGACTGCAGCCATGAAATTAAAAGGTGCTTACTCCTTGGAAGGAAAGTTATGACCAACCTAGATAGCATATTCAAAAGCAGAGACATTACTTTGACAACAAAGGTCCATCTAGTTAAGGCTATAGTTTTTCCAGTGGTCATGTATGGATGTGAGAGTTGGACTATAAAGAAAGCTGAGTGCAGAAGAATTGATGCTTTTGAACTCTAGTGTTGGAGAAGACCCTTGAGAGTCCCTTGGACTACAAGGAGATCCAACCAGTCCCTCCTAAAGGAGATCAGTCCTGGGTGTTTATTGGAAGGACTGATGTTGAAGCTGAAACTCCAGTACTTTGGCCACCTCATGCAAGAGCTGACTCATTTGAAAAGACCCTGATGCTGGGAAAGATTGAGGGCCAGAGGAGAAGGGGAGGACAGAGGATGAGATGGTTGGATGGCATCACTGACACAATGGAAATGGGTTTGGGTGGACTCCGGAAGTTGGTGATGGACAGGGAGGCCTGGCTGAGGTTCACGCAGTTGCAAAGAGTCGGACAAGACTGAACGACTGAACTGAACTGAATTTACACTGTTCTTGGGAAGGCAGACTAGTACAGCCACTATGGAGAACAGTGTGGAGATTCCTTTAAAAACTGGAGATAGAACTGCCATAAAACCCAGCAATCCCACTGCTGGGCATACACACCAAGGAAACCAGAATTGAAAGAGACACATGTACCCCAATGTTCATCACAGCACTGTTTACAATAGCCAGGACATGGAAGCAACCTAGATGTCCATCAGCAGATGAATGGATAAGGGGAGGGAGGAGGGAGGAGGGTTCAGGATGGGGAACACATGTATACCTGTGGCGGATTCATTTTGATATTTGGCAAAACTAATACAATTATGTAAAGTTTTAAAATAAAATAAAAAAAAAAAGAAAGAAAGCTGTGGTACCTATACACAATGGAATATTACTCAGCTATTAAAAAGAATGCATTTGAATCAGTTCTAATGAGGTGGATGAAACTGGAGCCTATTATACACAGCGAAGTAAGTCAGAAAGAAAAACACCAATACAGTATATTAATGCATATATATGGAATTTAGAAAGATGGTAACAATGACGCTGTATATGAGACAGCAAAAGAGACACAGGTGTAAAAACAGACTGTTGGACTCTATGGGAGAAGGCGAGGGTGTGACAATTTGAGAGAATAGCATTGAAACATATATATTATCATATGTGAAATAGATCACCAGTCCAAGTTTGATGCATGGGGCAGTGTGCTCAGAGCTGGTGCACTGGGATGACCCTGAGGGATGGGATGGGGAGGGAGATGGAAGAGGGGGTCAGGATGGGAAACACATGTACACCCGTGGCTGATTCATGTGACTGTATGGCAAAAACCACAATATTATAAAGTAATTAGCCTCCAAATAAAATTTTAAAATGAATAAATTTTTTAAAATGGGGATAATAAGAATTTTTATAAGAATTCTTTTATAAGAATTCAATGAAGCCATATGTAAAAATCTCTAACCCACTGTCTTGCATTGGAAAAAAAATCCATTAATGTTAGCTGTTGTCATCAATAATAAAAATTGAAGTTTACAAGTAAAAAAAAAACAAAACAAACAAACACTTAAGAAACACATGCATGCTCAGTCGCTTGGTGTGTCTGACTCGTTGCAGGCCCATGGACTGTGGCCTGCCATGTTCCTCTGTCCATAGGATTTCCCAGACAAGAATACTGCAGTGGGTTGCCATTTCCTTCTCCAAGGGCTATTCCTATCTCAGGGGTTGAACCCACATCTCCTGGTCTCCTGTATCTCCTTGCATTAGCAGGCAGATTCTTTACCACTGTGCCACTTTGGAAGAAGCCCTAAGAAACCCAGATCCTGGTAACAAATGGCAATGCTAGTTTATCATGTCCCTTTGCCATGAATGGCAAATTTATAAATCGCAAATTTATATTCTGCATAGAGTCCACACAAGTGTTTTTCTTGGCCTACATAATGTTAAAAAAGTAAATATTTCAGCTGTCTTTGGAAGGGGCATGACTTTCCCAGGGACATATACTTTCTAGATTTCCATGAGTCGGTATCTTACATCTGGTCTACTTCACCCATTTACATTATTTCTATCACCCTTGCAGGGGTGGGTGTAAGATGGTGTTATCTGTTCATCCTTATAAATTTGTCTTAAGATTTCTTGTCCCATTTCTCAGAAGTCTCTGTGAAAGAATCCCAGGTGATATTCTATGCAACCAACTCTCTTAAAATATTCTAGGAAGATTTATAGACACAAGTGATACAGATGGAAGCTGTGTTCATTCTTTCATGGATCCCTTTCACAACTGGGGCTCCTGGTAAAGAAGGAAATACAGACTCTCTCCTTGAATCCTCCCAACCCTCATCTCCTGTACTCCCCTTCTTAAGAGAAGATGGGGACATCTTTTCTGGTCCACCAGCCTGCTTCATTCAGTATTTCAGAAATACTTGTAGGTCACCAACTGTATGCTGAGTGCTGTGAGAAGTGCTTAAGAGAACAAAAGAGTATCTCAGAAGTTACCTGATTTCTTCTGCATACACCATGAATCCCTTTCTGAAAATTAACCTTCCAGTTTACCTTGTTTTCCTCTCTGATAAAGCACCTTATCTAACTTATATTTAACCCTTCTATTGTTGTAAGAATTTGTGCATCCATAGCTACAGAGAAGCAAAGTAAACAGGCTCTATAGCCTGTTCAAAGTCCAGTATAGTTCTTGTTGGGCATTCAAGAAGCAAGGAAACCATTGATCATAAAGGGGATTTGGGAGGCAGGTATACTCTCATTAGTGCCACAATCCTAACACATTTCTTCTCTCTTTATAATAATATAACTATAATAGCAGCCATATAGTTCATGGCCTATGCCAGGACAAAGCATTCTATATATGTTGCCTGGTTGAGTTCTCTCAACACTTGAAAATGGGGGATTTTTAATCTCCATTTTACAAGTTAAGAAATTAAGTGTCAAGATCATTCTGATAGCCAGAGCGGGGAAGGATAGGGTGAAGGGACAGTTAGGAAGTTTGGGATGGACATGTACACACTGCCATACTTAAAATGAGTAACTAACAAGGACCCACTGCATAGCACGTAGAGCTCTGTTCAATGTCATGTGGCAGCCTGGATGGGAGGGGAGTTTGGAGGAGAATGGATACATGTATATGTATATGGTGAGTCCTTTCCCTGCACACCTGAAACATCACAACATTGTTAATTGGCTACACTCCAATTCAAAAAAAAGTTTAAAAAAGATCATTTTCCTGGGACAGGGTGGATTCAGGATTTGAACTCTTGCTTTTCTAACTATAAAATATTGACACTTTCAATTTATTACACTGCTCAGAAAATGCAGCATAGTTATTGCAATAATCCCTGTGTTTACATCATGTATAAGACATCATGTTACAGAAATAGATCCTTGTGAATATTTTTAGATAACATGGTTCTAGTAACTGTAGGTAACATATTACATTACTATATATAAAATACATTCGTGCCTGCCCAGTCGCTAAGTTCTATCTGACTCTTTGTGACCCCATGGACTGTAGCCTGCCAGGCTCCTCTGTCCATGGAATTTTCCAGGCAAGAATACTGGAGTGGGTTGCCCTTTCTTTCTCCAGCGGATCGTCCCAACCCAGGGATTGAACCTGTGTCTCCTGTAACTCCGGTATTGGCAGGAGTTACTCCTGTATTGGATTCGTTACCACTGATCCACCTGTGAAGCCCATACATAAAATAGATAGCTAACAAGGTCTTGTTCTATAGTGCAGGAAAAGCCTACCCAGTGCCCTGTTACGGCCAATGGGAACCACTTACATGTATGTGCATAGCTGATTCACTTTGCGGTGCACCTGAAGCTAACACAAAGCTGTGAATCAGCTAGACTTCTATGCAGTTTTTTTAAAGTGATAGTTTTCCTTTTGGGGCTTCAGTCATTCTGGACTCTATGTAGCCCTATGAGCAGATAATGGCTTTTTTTCTGGTCTGGGAACTGGTTTGGCTGGCATTGAATGCCATGTTACTGTGGGTACATCATTTCTCCTCACCTCAGTTTTCTGACCTGTGAAAATGACATATGGGATGAGTTAGTTGATCCCAGAAATCTCCTCTGGTGATGCTGTGATGTAGGCTGCTTCCCATGAGTCCTCTCAAGCCCAGGGCTTGACCCTCTTCTAATCAAGAAAACCACAGCATCTTTTGGGCAGAGCCTGACATGGGAATCAGAGGTCTGGGTTCTTCACCTGGCTGTGTGACCTTGCTCAAGGCACCCTCAGCTCCCCTATAGTTCAAGTGAGCAGAGTCATGGTAATCAGATGACTCACAGGGCCTTCTAATACCACAAGTCTCACCTTCCCTCCCCACAGGGAGCAGAGCGAGGCTGCCTACTCGTATTCCCCGGACATTGTCAGGCAGCTCTGCAAATCAAAGTCCTGGTGCCTCGTGTGTGAAACGGTCTGATTGTTCCTGCTTCACTTAAACCATTCACCTCATAATAACGTTCTGGGGGGTGTCAGTTTATAACAAGGATATAAAAATTATGAACTGGATTTGTCATTGACTTCATGGCCTTTAACGACCCTGCTGTCTCTGTAAGCAGATGGGAAGCAATCTTATGGCTGAAGCTTGGGGAAAGGAATTGTCTGGAAGGCCTTCTGCACAGAAGAAAAGAGCTAGAGAGGCCTGCCTCAGCAGGCAATAGGCTGACATGATAATAAAGTGTGGTGGCAAAATGAAACATTAAAATACCCAATAAAAACCTAACTGCTTCATCACCATTACTAATGAAAATATATGATTGCCTAATAAAATGTTCCATGCCAGCCTCTGGCCATGGATCTGCATTTATTAACACCTGTTACTCCTTCAGTCTCCTTCCTGGGAAGGGCGACCTTGCACCCCAGATGGCCTGTGGCCTGGGGAAATCAGTGTGGAGGTGTTTTTGGCCAGTGGGTCCCACAGGAGAACTTAGGGGTCCAACAGCAGCTGCCTAGCCTCTCCTGGTGCTTTCTCGGGTAACAAAGAGACAAGGACAGTGGCTGGTGAGTCAGCCAGAGCAAGAAAACCGGGGATGCAATCTGTCTCAAATGCACCTTGCCGACTGGGGACGTGCCAGCTAGGTTATGAACCCAAGGAACAAACCCGCAGGTTCTGCAAAACGAAAGCGTTGAAATACACTTCAGGAAGCAAAACAGGCTTCTTACTGGACATGAAAGAAATAATTGTCTTGCCCCTCCTTAGCTTTTACCTTTTGATGAAAATTTCACCCATTGTTCAAAACAGAGGGGCTTCCCAGGTGGCGCTAGTGTAAAGAATCTGCCTGCTATTGCAGGAGACACAAGAGCTGGGTTCAATTCCTGGGTCAGGAAGACCCCCTGGAGTAGGAAATGGCAATCCACTCTAGTGTTCTCGCCTGGAAAATTCCATGGCAGAGAAGCCTGGTGGGCTAGAATCTATGAGGTCACAAAGAGTCGGACAGGATTAAGTGACTGAGCACATTCAAAACAGAGTCCCCAAGATCACCTAATACATGAAATTTGCTGCCTGACATTCAGAATCAAGCCTCATATTAAAATGCTGCTACTGCTAAGTCACTTCAGTCGTGTCCGACTCTGTGCGACCCCATAGACGGCAGCCCACCAGGCTCCCCTGTCCCTGGGATTCTCCAGGCCAGAACACTGGAGTGGGTTGCCATCTCCTTCTCCAATGCATGAAATTGAAAAGTGAAAGTAAAGACGCTCAGTCGTGTCCGACTCTTAGCGACCCGATGGACTGCAGCTTACCAGGCTCCTCCATCCATCGGATTTTCCAGGCAAGAGTACTGGAGTGGGGTGCCATTGCCTTCTCGGAATATTAAAATATATGTATACTAATTGCATTTACACAGTATTTTATCATTTACAATACTTCTGAAACTTGATAAAAATCACTTGCCACCTTCAGCACTTGCATGATCTCATTTGATCCTAAAATAAAACTTGTGAGTTGGCAGTCTAATTATTCCAAAGTTTAATGAAGAGATATAGAGTGGTCAGTTAAATTACTGATGGTCTCATAGCTTTTAGGTGTCAGAGCTCAATCCCAAATAGTGGTCTCAGATTCTTTAATTTGGTGCCCTGGCACCATGAAAAAATGAAAAGAGCTTACCATGCCCCAAGGTCACCTTTGCCCAAAGAATGGCTGCCACATCCATGCTCAAATATTATTGAAGAAATAATAGAATTAGTGTGATAGTGATGAGGGTTCTAAGGGTGCCTAGAGCCTCCACATAGAGACAGAGGAAGGAGCTAAACAATATGAGCAAGATCGCCTCCTCCAGGAAAGCCCTTTGGTTCTCCCACGTCTGAGCTATCATGTATAAACAGACAGCACTTTGGATTTTGGAAAGTTTTTGACTGTGTTACCAAATCAAGCTTTCCTTGTTACCTGTGTGACACAAGAAGATAGGGTTAGATACTTTTCAAGTTTTTCTTCACTCCAACTCTTCATATCTCTAGTTTGTGATGATAGAAAGGCTTGGTGGTACTAACAGGGGAAAAAAAGAAAAAAAAAAAAAAAACATTTAGGTTTAGTCGAAAAGAGAAAAAAATTCCACATCATTAAACAATACTTACCAGAAACTGTTCACATGTCATGTCACTTAGTCTTCAAACAACCTATTTAGGTAAATTATTCAGATCACTATTTCCTATACCCGGAATTTAAGTCTGATTTAAGACATTTGCTTAGGACACAGAGTGAGGCTGACTTTTTGCCTGGAATTTTCCCATTACACCACACCAGCTCCCAGTGACAGCCGCATCTTGAATTTCCTTGTCTCTAGCAGAAAGACCCTTGGACCTTAAACCCTATTATCTGCCTTACTATGGCTCTCTTCTCGTAACGTGCCTCCCAGTGAAGGCACTTTATTACTGGCTATATCCTCAAATACATTTCTCCTTTCCAGCCACTACAATTTTCACAAGCGGAGGGGCGTTGTTAACTCGAGTTTCCCTCGCTGGACTTGACGTTGGCTGATTGCATTTTGCTGACATGCACTCCTCCTGCTGTGTTGCTGAGACAGTCCCCTATCATTTTTGCATCCCAAGCTGGCAGGGTATGTGGCTTTGCAGCGTCTTTTTTCCACTCTGGAAAGAATAGGATAGAACTGCTTTATGGATGAAAATAAAAGACTCATATAATGAGAAATCCAGATTATTGCTTTCCTACAAGGGAGAGAAGAAAACCTTACCAACATGAATTTTCCTCCTGTCTTCCCTCCCTCCATCCTGCCTTTCCCACTGCCCACTCTTCTTTGTCTTTTTAAAGTATATATCATTTGGAAAGCACAGTTTTACAAACCTGATGGGGAGGTGTATAAATATTGAAAGAATTATTAGTGGTGCTCTAAAGTCTCATTAGGGTTTAGATATGAAATCACTGGGGGCTTCCCAGGTGACATAAGAGATGCGTGTTTAATCCCTTGGTTGGGAAGATCCCCTCCCTGGAGAAGGGAATGGCTATGCACTTCAGTATTCTTGTCTGGAAAATCCCATGGACAGAAGAGCTGGTGGGCTATAGTCCACATGGCTGCAAAGAACAGAATGACTAAAAACTTTTCAGCAACTTACTAGAAATTTTTGCACCCAAATAATTCTCCAGTCACCTAACGGAGTCTCTAAAATCAAAGGCACTAGTCACTCAGGACTCACTGAGAGGAAACGGCCTTCGAGCATAAAGCCAGAGGAAGAGACCAGACTGGCAGGAAGTAAGAGCTGAGGCTTCGAAAAAGAGAAGCATCTAGAGGAGAGGACCGGGAGAATTCTGGAGAATACGGAGCACAAAGGCTAAGATGAATGATAGCAGAAAAGATACGCAGTTTCAGAAGAATAGCTTGCCCTTTCTCAGTTAGGTATAGATCTAACCCAACCAAAACCCTGGAGAAGGATTGGCAATTCACTTCAGTATTCTTGCCTGGAGAATTCCATGGACAGAGGAGCCTGGCAAGCTACAAACCAAAATGTCTCAAAGAGTCAGACACGACTGAGCGACTCTGCACTTTCACCTCAGCCAAGGACAGACTACTGTCTGCAACCAGAACATCAGACATCAGGACCCAGGACAGAGTAGAGGGCGGAGCTTGCAGGAGAAGCCTCTACACAGTGCATGATCCTGGAGTCAATATTTGACCTCCACATTGCTTTTTCATCAGCTGCTTAACTTTAAGCAAATGACAAACTCTCTAAGGATCAGTTTCCTCAGCTGCAAACTGAGAAGCCTATTGCTCCAAGTGATTAATTAGAAGTACTAAATAAAACACTACATTTAAGACACTATGCACACCTGAAAGTGAAAGAGGAGAGTGGAAAAGTTGGCTTAAAGCTCAACATTCAGAAAACTAAGATCATGGCATCTGGTCCCATCACTTCATGGGAAATAGATGGGGAAACAGTGGAAACATTGGCTGACTTTATTTTGGGGGGCTCCAAAATCATTGCAGATGGTGATTGCAGCCATGAAATTAAAAGATGCTTACTCCTTGGAGGGAAAGTTATGACCAACCTAGATAGCCCACTAAAAAGCAGAGACATTACTTTGTCAACAAAGGTCCATCTAGTCTATGGTTTTCTCAGTAGTCATGTATAGATGTCAGAATTGGATTGTGAAGAAAGCTGAGCACCAAAGAATTGATGCTTTTTAACTGTGGTGTTGGAGAAGACTCTTGAGTGTCCCTTGGACCACAGGAGATCCAACCAGTCCATCCTAGAGAAGATCAGTCCTGGATGTTCACTGAAGCTGAAGCTTCAATACTTTGGCCACCTGATGCAGAGAGCTGACTCATTTGAAAAGACCCCGATGCTGGGAAAGATTGAGGGCAGGAGGAGAAGGGGATGACAGAGGATCAGATTGTTGGATGGCATCACTGACTCAACGGACATGAGTTTGGGTGGGCTCCGGGATTGGTGATGGATGGGGAGGGCTGGCGTCCTGCAATTCATGGGGTCGCAAAGGGTCGGACACGACTGAGCGATTGAACTGAACTGAACTGAACTGAATAACTATTTAGCATCACTATGCAGGGTTTTCTTTAAAAAAAAAATCAAGGTCATATTATAGAATTTATAGAATATATAGGTCTTTTTTTTCCTTTTTTCTGTAGCTATCTCCATTTTGTAACTCACTCTCTTCCTTGGGGATAAGTTAGGGGAGGAAATAAATGGAAAGTGTTGTGATGAAAAACTCTATGACTGCATAGTGAATGAGTATGCTAAGTCGCTTCAGTCATGTCTGACACTTTGTGGCCCTATGGACCAGGCTCCTCTGTCCATGGGGATTCTCCAGGCAAGAACACTGGAGTGGATTGCCATGACCTCCTCCAGGGGAATCTTCCCAACCCAGGGATCGATCCCATGTCTCTTACATCTCCTGTACTGACAGATGGGTTCTTTACCACTAGCACCATGTAGGAAGTCTGAGTAATGAATGGTTCATGCTTAAATAGTTAAGAGACACAAACTTGCAGGAAGCATGTCTTAGAGGAGTGGTTGGCCCAAGGAGAGGCTCGGGGTCCATCAGTTCTTTGTGACTAGATCTGGGGTCTGACTCCAGGAGAATCCAAAACCCAGCTGTCAGGATCCAGATTCCATTCCAGTTCTACTGATGGTTTACAATTAACCTTAAGATTCTAGCTGTCCCGGGACACAGAGCAACCACTCTGTCCCCTTGTGAATCAATTTTGGCAAGGAAATGGTGCCCTTTAGGTAATGAGTAGGCAAGGGTAGGGAGCAGCAGTAAGCTCAGAGAGAATGGTCAGAAGTGGCTACTCTAGACAGACAGGCTGCGAAAACTCATTTTAGTCATTTATTCACCAACAAACATTTATGCGGTACCTACTCTGTAAGTCATCTATGTACACTTTATTGCTTTTGTGCAAGCCTTCTCCTTTCTGTCTCCACCCAGAACAAAAATGTAGGGGTTTTAGCGGGGGAAAAAAAGGAAGATATATGGACAGTCCACAGCAAGACTGACTGCTTACATGCAGGGAATTTTCAGAGAGACATTCATTCAACCCACATTTATTGAAACCTTTTCTGGCCAGGCATCATGATAAGCACTGTTAGAAAAACAAAGATGAATAAAACATAGTTGCTGCCCTTGAGGATCTCACAGTCCAGTGGATAAGACAAACATAAAGGAAATAAGACTAACGCAGAGTGATACATGTTGAAATAGAGTGGTAGGGAATGGGCACTCGGAAAAATCCCCAGTGCTTAGGGAGGGCTCTTTGTCTGGTGCTTTGCAACTGAGAGCCAGACCAGAGAAGAAAGTGCAAGGTGGAGGGAGACCTTCACCCTGGCTAGGAGGGGAGAGGGAATGCTAGCTGGGAGATGGGGGTTCTGGGATTAATGAGCAAAATATCAGGCTTTTGTATAGATTTGGTGTGTTTTATTTTGCTCTACAGAGTGAAGGTCAGCCATTTAAACATAATGCTTACAAATCACAACACCCAGAAAGATAAAGCAACTTAGAGTCATTTAGCCAGAAACTGCCAGAACCCAAACCACAGCCATCAGTGCTTCTCGGGATTTTCTGCAGCGAATGGCAGCCTCTCAAAGGCATAACAGCATGGGTTGTGAACTCACCAGCCCTTATTTCTGTAATAGGTTTGCCTGTTTCAAGCACTGTGCTTATACTGATAAATGTTTACTGTGGTTACTAAAAATAGCATCTCAATGAAATTCCTGGACAGTGCAAGTTGCTTCTCCACCAGTTATATTCTCTCTTTTATGTAAACTTCAACCCATCCTATGGCAACCAGAAGGTCAGTTAAAATATGAAAATCTGGGGAGATGGGAGGTGATGTTCTGTGCCCTTGTGTGGAGGGGAGTCATTGGAGGCAGAGGACAGAGGAGGGTGAGAAGTATTATCAGAGCATTCCTGGCATAGCAGATGAAGTCCATACAAAACTTGGTCCAATAAGATCCACTGCTTTTTTCTTTTTCTCTCTCAGCTTTAGAATTGGACCAGTGGGCGGGGCAGCTGTCTTTCCCTCCTAGGAAATAAGAATATATTTACAGAGGAAGAATAATTTCTTACTCTCATTTCTCAGACAACCTCTATGTAACCAACACTTATTAAATGAGACTTTAGTTATACACTACAGGCAAATGAATTTGACTTGAGATTTCAATCACAATGAAAATGCAATTATGCAGAGCTAACATTTGGGAAATTTGCAACCCTTCCCCCACAGATATCTTTTCCTAAATTGTCTGGTAATGCATCTGTCCTGTTCTGGTTAATTCTGGCAAAGGAAAATACAGAACCCTGACTGGTCCAAAGATTGGCCTAACTTGCCTTTTCCACAGGAAGATAAGACCATCCATAAAAGTCTATCTCAGAGCCTGTCAGAAAATTCTGCTAACAGTTGGTGTTTAATAAATGCTGACTCACTAGGAGGGCACTACTTTACTACCAAGCTTTGAAAGAATCAGTCTTTTTTGCTCAAAAGAGACAGCTTTTATATTCACATGGGACCATTTTAGCAATAAATCTCATTGAACTACTAAGTTTAAGAAACTGTGAAATATGATAAAATATTAATAGGAGTTCCTACTTCTCAGGAGCTTATAAACTACATAGTAAAACTAAGAAATATGGTAAGTTGATAAACAATTTTAAAATTAGAAATTTAATATATTATAAGATAGTAAATGCTAGAGCTTCCCTGGTGGTTCAGTGGTAAAGAATCCTCCTGCCAATACAGGAGACGCAAGAGACCCGTGTTCAATCCCTGGGTCCAGAAGATCCCCTGGAAAAGAATAGAAAAAATGTCAGATGGGACTTGACATTTTAAATTTTCGTGGGGACAGTGGTCAGGGTGGACCTTATTTAGAAGGTGACAATTGAACATGGACTCAAAAGAAGTGGGGGTGATTGTGATGAGGATGTGAGGATCCCAGCAGTAGAGCCAGCCAGTGAAAGGATTTAGGAAAGGCTCTGCAAGGAGACTGGTGAGACTCAAGCAAGAGAAGAACAATAGAAGAAAAGATCCGATGAGACTGAAAGGCAGATCATACAGAGCCCTGTGGGCACCTAAAATGACTTTAGCTTTGTTCTGTGTGAAATGGGAAACCATTTCAGGGTTCTAAGCAGAAAGATGACTCAAACTTACTTAAGTTCTAAAAGGATTCTTCTGGCTGTTGTGTGGAAAACAGAACCCAGGGAACCAGAAATGAAGCCTGGGGACCTGTTAGAAGTGTTGCAGCAATCCAGGGAAAAGACTATGGTAGTGGGATGAACAAGAAGTGATAATGAAAGTGGTAAAAAGTGGTCAGACAGGGGCTTCCCTGGTGGTCCAGTGGTTAAGACATCATGATCCCAATGCAGGGGAACAGGGAGCAAGAGTTCGATCTCTGGTCAGGGAACATAGATTTCACATGGGTGTGCATGCTAAGTCACTTCAGTCATGTCTAACTCTGAGACCCTATGGACCCACTCTGATCACTGTCCCCCAGATACCCCACAGGCTATTCATAAGTGACTAATATTTATTAAAATCTTATAATATGCCAGGCACTATAAATGATGATTTTCAATGGATGACTGTATGTAGCCATCACAATGGCCCTATAAGAGAGGTGCAATTTTATCCCTATCTTACAGATGGGAAACTTAAAGTTTAGAGAGATTGAATAAGGCTAGTGAGTGTCAGAGGTAGAATTTAGGCCTAGGCTTTCTACCTGAAGAGCCCAAGCCCCTAGACCCTACACCTTCCCCACCCACCTCCCCCACCGCCACTCCCACCCCAACCCAACAACAACCGTTCCCCAATAAACAGGAGACTCTTTGGAATTTTACTCTAGATTCCAGAGCACCAACGCCAATTCCTTTTCCGGACTTCACTTTCCTTACCATCAAATAAAGGGTTTGGATCGAAAGTTTTCTGAGGTTCTGTTCTGATATGCCATTTTATTCATTCAAGTAATTTGGGTTTAATAGGGTCACAGTGGAAGTGATTACATTCACAGAACTAATATTGTGAAAGAAAGGCAGAGGGGTGAGTTCTAAATCCTACTCATTCTTCAGATAGCCTGGAAGATTTCATCTACCCTTCAACACCTTATTTTACACAAACCAGAGATAGTGAATAGATCCTTTGGGGTGCTTAGTCGATCAGTTGTGTCTGACTCTTTGTGACCCCCATGGACTATAGCCCACCAGGCTCCTCTGTTCATGGCGATTCTCCAGGCAAGAATACTGGGGTGGGTTGCTGTGCCCTCCTGCAGGGGATCTTCCCAATCCAGGGATCAAACCCAGGTCTCCCGCATTGCAGGTGGATTCTTTACTGTCTGAGCCACCATGGAAGCCCAAGAATATTGGAGTGGGTAGCCTATCCTAATCTGGGAGATCTTCCCAACCCAGCAATCGCACCGGGGTCTTCTGCATTGCAGGCAGATTCTTTATCAGCTGAGCTACCCAGGAAACCCTCCTTGGGTAATGTGATGCATATTTAAAGTACACTTCAAATTAGATATAATCTTAGGTCCACATAGCATTTTTTAAAGAATATTTATTGAAAATTCTTTTAAAGAATATTATTTGGATGCATCGAGTCTTAGTTGTGGTGCTCGGTCTTAATTACCCCAAAGCATGTGGAATCTTCCCAGACCAGGGAACAAACCTGTGTCCCTTGCATTGCAAAGGGGGTTTCCTACCTCTGGGCCACCAGGGAAGTCCCACATAGTGTTAAAAAAAAATTAGCTTACTAATGACTGGGAAGATGGGGAGGGAATATGCTTCTGACTGGTACAAGGAAGAGAAATCCAATAACCTCTTTTACCTTTCAATACTAAAAGCTTGAGTTAGAATGATTGAACATCAAACTATAAATATAAAAGAGTATGGAAATATGAGAAAACAATCCCAGCCATGCTGAAAGCAATGGGGTATTCAGACCGGATGTGACCATATGGGACAGGCAGGCATATCTAGAAATGGTCAGGTTCACTCAGATCGACTGTCATCATCAGCCAGGCTGAGATGGCCAGTTTGAGAAGGTGAGGTAGGACAGAAAGAGCCTTGCAGCAATATGGTTTCTCATAATCTCCACTCTTGCCTCTGCCCTGGCCTGTCTCCCTCTAGCCAGACCATCCTGACCCACTGGGCAATACGGCAAAGACCTTGGTCCTATGTAATGAGTGCCTAATTCCCCTCATCCTAGTCGTCTGGATCCAGCCTTTTGGCTGTTGTATCTTGCCCACACTTAACCAAATAAGTATTTGGGCTCCTGGGTAGGACACAGCTGAGCGACTTCACTTTCACTTTTCACTTTCATGCATTGGAGAAGGAAATGGCAACCCACTCCAGTGTTCTTGCCTGGAGAATCCCAGGGACAGGGGAGCCTGGTGGGCTGCTGTCTATGGGGTCGCACAGAGTCGGACACGACTGAAGCGACTTAGCAGCAGTAGCAGCAGCAGCAACACCTGCTGAGTTAGATTAACTGTCCTGATTCCTCCCAGTACTCTCACCCCATTGTTGCCTAATTGACACACAACCATCTCCATCACGTAGCTTGTCAGCTCAGGTGTCTATGTGCTAAACCTTCCTCATTAAATCTGGGTATGAGCTGGGCTTGTCTCTGTGCTCTAGAGTTCTGATATTCCTTCCTAGATGGGAAAAATTTCATAAGCAAGAAAGCATCTTATCTGAGAATGACTTGTGTTTGGATCAAAGCAGGAATGCTGGGACTTGTGCCCTGCAGATGGTGCTGAGGTTGGGATGGGAAACTCTATCAGCATGAGTCACCTCTCAGGGCAGGACCCTGTGGTCCTTGTCTCACCACCACCATGTACTCTGTCTGCCTTCTGTCTATGGAAACCTTTAGTCTAAGAATAAGTTTTATCAGAGAAGTGAGAAATGTGGAAACAAAGGAAAACAGTCAAAGGAGACCAAATACTAACAATGTAGTCATTAAGCATAGTCAAAGAAATTTAGTTCTTTCTCAGGGGCCATAGATAATATTCAGAGCCATATCCTTTGAGCTGTCATATAGACACTAAAACCCCAGATGGAGAAGTTAACTACAAGATGACCAGACTATACCCAGGATATGACCTGTCACAATTCTGAGAACTGGACACAGAGAAATGGGAACAAATGGACTCTAGAAATGAAGATTAGCTGTACCTAAAACAACCAAGATGACACTGGTTAGAGCACCGATGACCAATCTAAAGAAGATTGTCAGAGATGACTGTGCTGCTCTGACAACCCCCAAACCCTGCTTCTGTCTATAAAAGCTCTTGCCCCCCACTGGTTGCCAGTGGAAAAGGAGTGGCCTTTGGACACCTGTTTGCCACCCTCCCCCTCCGAGTTGCTGGCAACTGACAAAACATGGTCCACTGGAAAAGGCAAACCAGTTCAGTATTCTTGCCTTGAGAACCCCATGAACAGTATGAAAAGGTAAAAAGACAGGACACTGAAAGATGAACTCCCCAGGTCGGTAGGTGCCCAATATGCTTATGATACTACAGGTAGGTGGAAAAATATTTCCAGAAAGAGTGAAGACATGGAGCCAAAGCAAAAACAACACCATTTGTGGATGTGACTGGTGATGGAAATAAAGTCTGACGCTGTAAAGAGCAATATTGCATAGGAACCTGGAATATTAGGTCCATGAATCAAGGCAAATTGGAAGTGGTCAAACAGGAGATGGCAAGAGTGAACATCAACATTCTAGGAATCAGAGAATTAAAATGGACTGGAATGGGTGAATTTAACTCAGATGACCATTATATCTACTACTGTCGGCAAGAATCCCTTAGAAGAAATGGAATAGTCATCGTAGTCAACAAAAAGAGTCCAAAATGCAAAACTTGGATGCAATGTCAAAAACACAAAGTGATCTCTGTTCATTTCCAAGGCAAACCATTCAGTATCACAGTAATCCAAATCTGTGCCCTGACCAGTAATGCTGAAGAAGCTGAAATTTAACTGTTCTATGAAGACCTACAGACCTTCTAGAACTAACATCCAAAAAAGATGTCCTTTTCATTATAGGGGACTGGAATGTAAAAGTAGGAAGTCAAGAAACACCTGGAGTAACAGGCAAATTTGGCCTTAGAGTACAAAACGAAGCAGGGGAAAGGCTAACAGAGTTCTGCCAAGAGAACACACTAGTCATAGCAAACACCCTCTTCCACAACACAAGAGAAGATTCCACACATGGACATCACCAGATGGTCAATATCAAAATCAGATTGATTATATTCTTTGCAGCCAAAGATGGAGAAGCTACTATACAGTCAGCAAAAACAAGACCACGACCTGACTGTGGCTCAGATCATGAACTCCTTATTGCCAAATTCAGAATTAAATTGAAGAAAGTAGGGAAAACCACTAGACCATTCAGATATGACCTAAATCAAATCCCTTATGACTATACAGTGGAAGTGACAAATAGATCCAAGGGATTAGATCTGATAGAGTGTGTCTGAAGAACTATGAATGGGGGTTCATGACATTCATTGTACAGGAGGCAGTGATCAAGAACATCCCCAAGAAAAAGAAATGCAAAAAGGCAAAATTGTTATCTGAAGTGGCCTTACAAAGCTGAGAAAAGAAGAGAAGCAAAAGGCAAAGGAGAAAAGGAAAGATATACCCATTTGAATGCAGAGTTCCAAGGAATAGCAAGGAGAGATAAGAAAGCCTTCCTTAGTGACCAATGCAAAGAAATAGAAGAAAACAATAGAATGGGAAAGACTAGAGATCTCTTCAAGAAAATTTGAGATACCAAGGGAATATTTCATGCAAAGATGGGCACAATATAGGATAGAAATGGAATGAACCTAACAGAAACAGAAGATATTAAGAAGAGGTGGCAAGAATACACAGAAGTACTATGCAAAAAAGATCTTCATGACCCAGATAATCACGATGGTGTGATCACTCACTGAGAGCCAGACATCCTGGAATGCGAAGTCAAGTGGGCCTTAGAAAGCATCACTACGAACAAAGCTAGTGGAGGTGATGGAATTCCAGTTGAGCTACTTCAAATCCTAAAAGATGATGCTGTGAAAGTGCAACACTCAATATGCCAGCAAATTTGGAAAACTCAGCAGTGGCCATGGGACTGGAAAAGGTCAGTTTTCAT
>NW_011494789.1:2611956-2612624 GCF_000754665.1 Bison bison bison
CTCCAAGCCAGGCTTCAACAGTATGTGAAATGTGAACTTCCAGATGTTCAAGCTGGATTTACAAAAAGCAGAGGAACCAGAGATCAAATTGCCAACATCTGCTGGATCATCAAAAAAGCAAGAGAATTCCAGAAAAAAATCTACTTCTGCTTTGTTGATTATGTCAAAGCTTTGGACTGTGTGGATCACACAAACTGGAAAATTCTAAAAGAGATGGGAATACCAGACCATCTGACCTGCCTTCTGAGAAATCAGTATGAAGGTCAAGAAGCAGCAGTTAGAACTTGGAACAATGGACTGCTTCCAAACTGGGAAAGGAGTATGTCAAGGCTGTATATTGTTACCCTGCTTATTTAACTGATATGCAGAGAACATCATGAGAAATACCGGGCTGGATGAAGTACAAGGGGGAATCAAGATTGCCTGGAGAAATATCAATAACCTCAGACATGCAGATGACACCACCCTTATGGCAGAAAGCAAAGATGAACTAAAGAGCCTCTTGATGAAAGTGAAGAGGAGAGTGAAAAAGTTGGCTTAAAACTCAATATTCAGAAAACTAAGATCATGGCATCAGGTCCAATCACTTTCTGGCAAACAGACGGGGAAACAATGGAAACAGGGAGAGACTTTATTTTGAGGGGCTCCAAAATCACTAAATAGCAACC
>NW_011494789.1:2612831-2690393 GCF_000754665.1 Bison bison bison
ATCACTAAATAGCAACCCACTGCAATGTTCTTGCCTGGAGAATCCCATGGACAGAGAAGCCTGGTAGGCTGCAGTCCATGGGGTCACACAGAGTCAGACACGACTGAAGCGACTTAGCAGCAGCAGCAAAATCACTGCAGATGGTGACTGTAGCCATGAAATTAAAAAACACTTGCTCCTTGGAAGAAAAGCTATGATGAACCTAAACAGCATATTAAAAATCAGAGATGTTACTTTGCCAACAAACGTCTGTCTAGTCAAAGGTATGATTTTTCCAGTAGTCATGTATGGATATGAGAGTTGGACTGTGAAGAAAGCTGAGCACTGAAGAATTGATGCTTTTGAACTGTGGTGTTGGAGAAGACTCTTGAGAGTCCCTTGCCTGCAAGGAGATCCAATCAGTCCATCCTAAAGGAAATCACTCCTGAATATTCATTGGAAGGACTGATGCTGATGCTGAAACTCCAATACTTTGGCCACCTGATGTGAAGAACTGACTCGTTTGAAAAGACCCTGATGCTGGGAAAGACTGAAGGCAGGAGAAGGGGATGGCAGAGGATGAGATGGTTGGATGGCATCACTGACTCAATGGACATGGGTTTGAGTAAACTCCGGGAGTTGGTGATAGACAGGGAAGCCTGGCGTGCTTCAGTCCATGGGGTCACAAAGGGTTGGACATGACTGAGCAGCCGAACTGAACTGAAAGAAAACAAACTTTCTTTTCCACCAGCCTGGCCTGTTTATTGGCTTCTAAGCAGTGAGCAGCCAGAGCCACACACACACACGGCTTCAATAACATCTTGAGGCTAGATGAAGAGTGGGAGTGAAGGCACAGTGCCACACAATGACCGTGCAAGAAATAAGAGGTGAAAGAAGGAACAGTGGGCCACTTGGAGGTAATGTGGATAATCTGGAGGCAGAGAACCCTCTCCTGCAGGCCTTGGCAGGCACTTTCATTTGGGGACTTCAATATGGGTTCATTTATATTTGATAGACCCTTTAATTCAGCCCTGAAAGCTAGGCTTCTGAGTCAAAAAGATGGATTCGAATCCCAGCTCTACTAACTGCTAGCTGCCTTGTGATTGTTCCAGAATTTCTACAGTGAGTGCTCGAGGGGAGCCATCTGGTTGGAATAAGGGCTTGGGAACTTGTCTTAAAAATGTCTTGGCTTAGTGTAATAAGTAATGTTGAAAAGAATTAAGTGTCCATATCTAAGAATGCCTGAGGGTGGAATGGAGGAGTGGTATTAGTCAGCTATTGTCACAATAATGCTACATAACAAATAACCACAAAATCTCAATGGCATATAACAATAAGCTTTTATTTCCTCACTCACTAGTGTGCAGGTCAGCTGGGTAGGTTTGCTTCAGGCTACTGATCTGCTGGTCACTGGAGATCAGCTCCTCTACGTTGTAGGTGGCTGAGTCTGGCTTCAAGGAGAGGACACTTTCAGGTTTCTTCTGCCTGTTTTACAACTTCCTTGAACCAGTGGTTCTCTGAAACATTTTCTATTCCTGGAGAAAGGCAAGGGCCCAGGAGAGTAAACCCAACCACACAAGCACATTTCAAGCCTTTACTCAAGTCACATCCACTGGCCCAATGGTCAAAGCAAGCCTTAAGGCCAAGCCAGAAGTCAAATGACAGGGAAGTGAGTACCTTTTACTCCTGTAGCAGAGAAAGGGTGTGGGTGTAAAACACAAGAGGTGGAGCAGAGGCCAAGCCACCTTTTGATAGAGTTGCAAAATGCAAGTCTCTGAAAATTTCTAACTGAAGCTTCCATTTTCTTGTCTATAAATTTAAGCTGCTCTAACCTGGTGGTTCAGATGGTAAGGAAACTGCCTGAAATGCAGGAGAACCAAGTTTGATCCCTGGGTCAGGAAGATCACTTGGAGAAGGAAATGTCATCCCATTCAGTATTCTAGCCTGGAGAATTCCATGAACAGAGGAGCCTAGGGGGCTATAGTCCATAGGCTTACAAAAGGGTCAGACACGATTTAGCAACTGAACAACAATAACAATAGCAAGCAAGAGGCTGGAGCCCGGATTTCCAAAAAGGAGGTAAAGGTAGAGAAAGTCTGGGAGCCCAGGGATAATGCAGGGGTATTCAGAGCTCTGTGAACCACTATGGATCCTACAGTGACAAGGCTGATGGAGCTTCCATGCTGGATGGGATCTGGGGCCCTGTGAGCCACTGGGGTCCACCAAGCTTCCCCTTGGATCTACTGATCTTTCTTCTATCTTTTCCAGTTTTACCTACAAGTTTGTAAACTAGACCATGAACTCCAAAGGGCCAGGAATTCCTCTCATTTGTGTTTGGAACCACCACTCCCTTCCTTCCTCTCTCCTCACTGACCCTGTCACACCAGCCACAAATCTTTGGGCATAATTGTTATTTGCTGCTCAGTTGCTGATTCCTGTCTGATTCTTTGTGCCTCCATGAACTGTAGCCCCCCAGGCTCCTCTGTCCTCCACTATCTATCTCCCAGGGTTTGCTCAAATTCATGTCCATGTGTATAGTAGGTCTTTTGTATTTGCTGAATTAAATATTGTGTCAACCTGAGGAAAATTCTCCACTAGGGTTATTGTCAGTGATGAATTGCCAAAGCTCATTTCCCTCCTTCCTGGAGTACCTTGGATATCAAGAGTCACAGAACAAACCCACTTGCATATTCCCATGCTGAAACACACACACACACTCATTTACAGTTTAATCATTCTATTTATCCTCTGGGTTACCGGCACTGGGGATGAAGAAAATGTGAAAAAGAAAGAATGAAGAAAAAAAAGTCTCATTTTAAACATTGCAGCTAATTCCATTAATTATGTTGTGATGCAATTAAGCATTTCATTTCAGAGCTATTAAAGCTTAAATTATTTATTAATAATTACAGATCATTACCTGATAGTGTTCACTCTGCAGAACAGGTGATGAATAATTCATCAGCTCTGACACGGCTCCCTCCTCATAGCCCTCTTTAGATGGTGTCTATATTTGTACATGTCAGCTTGCCGATATATGTGCCTGTTTATGTGAACCAACCTGTTCTTTCTCTTTATACAGGATCTTCCTGAAACCTGAATGTCGTTTAAAACTTTTCACTCTTAAAGTTTTATAGCATAGATTGTAGGTGAGATATAAATAACAATGATATTGAGAAGATAAAAAGGTGCATTTTCTTCTCACAGCTGAGATGGACTTCAGCTCTGAGTGAATTAGAAATGCATTTATTCATTACAGAAGTTTTCTCCCTCCCCTCTCCTCTATTTCAGGAGCTTTAATAATTATTATTATTGTATTGTTACTATATATGTTATTACTATATACAATCATGAGCACAAATTAATACTTTGGTTTAAAACCTGTTGAAAGGTTTTTTTTTATCAAAATTAAAATTATTAAAATTCAGGTGTATGAAAGAATGTCATAATGAATCAATGACAGTAGCAATTGACATTTGATTACTGATATTGCAGTGAGATATTGACATTTGATTACTGATATTTCAGTGAGATAAAAACCAAAATCCAGTTAATACTGAGCCTATCCAATCAATTTTAGCATCATCTACAGGGGTTCACCCTAATGTCATATCCGTGAAGAATTCCAAGTGATGTCGCTAATTACCCACATTGGAAATTACTCAAGCTATATAGATACATAGATAGATAGGTAGATACACACCAGGAGAGCACAGTTACACATGACTGATTAGATCACATACTATCTATACAGACATAAGTGAACAGCGCTCTATTTTAAGATTTTAGCATAAAGAGCGTGTCTTTACTCAACACACGCTTTCTAGGTATCTAAGTTATGCCAACACAATGCTGAGGCAAGAGGTTTTGGCAGATTCAAAACACAGTTTCTAATAGCTTTATAACACGCTAGTTTTCAGTTGATCTTCCATTGTTTCTCTATGTTCTGAATTTCCCAGGAATGAGATAAGCTTTCCATTCTAAACAAGATTGATTTTTTGTGACAAAATTGATTGTCAAAAGTTGGTTTTTGTCACAAAAATCAATCAATTTACCATGTCATGTCCTCTGCCTCAGCCTGTGTAGACCTGCCTTTAGCTCTTCAGGGCAGAGTCAATGCTGTATGTTGTGGTTGGATTCAGTATGTTGAGATGTGCCAGCCCTTTCCCAACTTCCAAAACTCATATTTTAGGCATATACCTAAAGCTTCTTACCCAAGGCTTCTAAAAATTTTCTCTTGCCCAGGGATCTAAAACTATAGATATCATATGGATAAAAACCAGCGGAGAAAAGCAAGTTTCAGGAACAGCCCTGCATTATAATATTTATATAAAATTTTTGAAATGTGAAACCTTGAATTCAGCAGATTTGACCTGCCAGCTGTGGTTTGTTGAAGCCTAGCCCTGTGAAAGTAGATTCTAGAGGGAGACTGAAAGACAAGAGTTGAGGATTTCTCAGTGAACTTGAATCTATTCTCATCTTCCTTGTGGTCCAAGCTCTGGAACCTCTACACAGAATCTATGTGGCAATACATTACCAATGAGAGACACCTAATTTCCTTGACTGCCACAACACCAACAATCTGTTTTTCTTCCTTTTCAAATAGTTTAGTCTGGTTCACCAGAATTTTGACTAAGCTGTCAGCTGTGTATAACCTATTCTCCTTATCGGTACACATTTTACTCCTGAACGTTATACAAATTAATAACTACTTTCAACAGCATAAATATACATCATTTTAGTTTCCCTGGGGCTACATCAACTGAGAGCACAATCATGGGAAATTGGTCACAGTGATGGTGTTCTCCGGTTTATAGACTTTTATGGCAAAAATGCTGGAGAAGCAGCCCTACAAATGTTGCCTTTTATGTTTAAAGGACCCTGAGATTGTCTAAAAGTGGCCTCTGAGTAACTATTGTAATTTTCCATTTGGCTGCAGGGTCACCTCCTGTTTTGTTTTCTCACTCATGTTTGGTGATACGACCTTTCATTTTACTGGAGCCCTTACATCTCTATCTCTCTCTGTGAGACCCTGGCTCAAGACCACAAGGAACAGAAAGGAACGATAATGTGAGTGACACCAGACAGTGCTACTTTTGAAATCTTCTTTCCCTCAAACTTCTAGGCAAGTTTCCAGGATGTGGTAGGTAAACCCTAAGGTCTGACCAGGATCACAGCAGAAGGCAAATGATGTATTCAAACAAGAGAGAGTTTAATAAGGGGACTATATACAAAGATGTGGCAGGGTTCAGGAAGCCATAAAGAATATTACAATATCTCCAGGACTGGCCACCATGCTGTGGGTTTACAGACAGGGACAGAGGGCTTACTGAGACCTGGAGAAGGTAGTTCTACAGACAGGGCTGCCAGGCAAGAGCTCTGATCCTCTAAGAGGATGCAACAAGCTCATGACAACTCAACAAGGAGGAAACTGAAGCCCCCTTTATCCTAAACCTCTGCAAGTACCTCTTTTTGGCCCCAAACCGAGTGGAAACCAGGAAACAAGTGAGAAAGTTATTGTGGTTTCTATACATCAGCCTCCTAGAACACAGAGCTATGTAGATCAGGGCACAGCATAGATCTGGAGGGTCGATCAGAAAGGTCCAGTTCACCCTCTCTCACTTTTCCCATAGAGTGACTTATTTTCTTCTCTTTTATACCATCTGGAAGGTTAAAAATTTTCTTAACCTTGTTTTCTGCCTTCAGGACTAAACACTGCCCCCTTTCTTTACCTTTCCAGGAAAAGGCTCATCAGAAATGTATTTCAGAGTAGTAGCACTAAACGGATTCTCAAATTCTGATTCTACCACTTCCTGGCTAGGTGCTTAAGCAAGCTATTTAAAGTTTCTCTGCTTCAGTTTTCTTATTTACAAAGTGATGTTGATAATAGTGCCTACCTCGGGAGGTCACTTTTGACATGTAAAGTACTAGGAAAGGTGCCCAGCACATAATCGGTGATTATAGATGCAGGCTGTTGTTGTTGCTGTTTCGTCTCTAAGTCACGTCCATCTCTTTTGTGCCCTATGGGCTGTAGCCCGCCATGCTGCTCTGTCCATGGGATTTTCCTGGAAAGAATACTGGAGTGGGTTGCCATTTCCTTCTCTAAGGATCTTCCCAAACCAGGTATCAAACTCACGTCTCCTGCATCAGCAGGCGGTTTCTCTAGTGCTGAGCCTCCTGAACCCCATAGATGCAGATTAGCTACTTTTTAAACAAACCCTGGCTGATAGTACAGATTGTTGTTTAGACATTCACAATATCATAGTAACAAGCCTTGGGTTGAGCTTTGAGACCCTTGTTCTATGTATTACATACTACAATTAACATGTAGATATCATGACTGTGATACTCTGGTTTCATTCCTAATACTTTCTGACCTGAGACTTTTGTGAAATCTCTTTCTGGAGAAACTAAGGGAACTATCTCCTTGAATGGCAAGGAGATCAAACCAGTCAATCCTAAAAGAAATCAACCCTGAATATTCATTGCAAGTACTGGTATTGAAACTGAAGATCCAATACTTCAGCCACCTGATGTGACAAGCCGACTCATTAGAAAAGACCCTGATGCTGGAAAGACTGAAGGCAAGAGAAGAAGGAAAGAAAGAGGATGAGATGCTTGGATGGCATCAGTGACTCAATGATCATGAATTTGAACAAACTCTGGGAGATAGTGAAGGATAGAGAAGCCTGGCATGCTACAGTCCATGGGGTCACAAAGAGTCAGACAAGACTTAGTGAGTGAACAAGAGAACTGTCTCTGGTCTGACTTTGTTTGAATCTTCTCCTTTGTTTTATTGTTCACTCTCAGTTCATGTCCTGTGTTAATTCATGACTTTCTTGAACTGGGATCTATTTCCAAAGATCTCTATATTCCAATTCCAGACAACTTCTACACTGATCTGTGCAAAACTGGTGTGTTTTGAGTCTCTGAGACATTCTTCTCCAGCTTCCAGTTAGCAGCACTAGATTAGCCATTTCTTTCACCTTGAGGTACTTGGAATGACGCATCGGTTATCTGTTGCTCTGTGACAGATTTCCTCAAAGTGCAAAGGCTTAAAGCGATATGTGCGTATTGTTAGGGCTCCTGAAGGTCAGAAATCCAGGAATGACTTAACTGGACACCTCTGCTCTGTGTCTCTTTCAGACTACGATCAAAATACTGGCTTATGAAGGCTCGACTGGAGGAAAATGCTCTTTCAACCTCTCTCCTGTGGCTGTTGGTAGGCTCAGCTCTGTTGGCCAAAGACATCAGTTCCTTGGTCACATCATAGTGTCTGTCTTCACTCAGAGCAAATGAGTGTATGAGCCAGAGAGGGGCACCCAAGATAGAAAATATAGTCTTTTTTGTAACCTAATCTCAGAAATGAACCCATCTCCTCTGTTGCATTCTACTTACTTGAAGAGACTTTCTAGCTCCAGCCCACACTCAGGAAGAGGCTTTACTTAAGAGTGTGAATACCAGGAGGTTAGGGTCACTGGAGACCCTCTTAGAGGTTGCTCACCACAAGTGGCAGGATTGAAATGAAAACTAACCTTTTCTGGAAAAGACTGAGGGCAGGAGAAGAAGGGGGCAACAGAGGATGAGATGGTTGGATGGCATCACTGCCTCAATGGACATGAACTTGGGCAAACTCCAGGAGACAGTGAAGGACAGGGAAGCCTGGCATGCTGCAGTCCATGGGGTCATAAAGAGACGGACATGACTTAGCAACTGAACACCAACCACCACACATGGCATAAAGTTTTACATAGGCTTCCGTGGCTTTTGGTGGGAAGAGTGCCCCTTCCAAATTGAGTTCCCCTGGAAAGAATCCCCTATCTATTGAAAAACAATTTCTCCATGAATACCTTCTGTTTTGCATGAAACAATGCAAAATTGTTTTTCAACCACCTGTAGACTGCAACACCTGGGGTTCTGCTGTTTAACTTTTTCATACTCTTATGTGAGAAAACCACAACTATCAATGTTGGTTTTTGTCAATATTGGAAATTTCAACAAACACTTCACTTACTACTTCTTAACCTTTTAGAGGACAACTCTGAAAATCTTCCACTATATCTCCAAGCTCACTTTTCACCTTGGACTTTACCTTTCAAAGGTTCTGTCAGAACTTCAAAGTGGCAAGCTAAAATAGAAATTTTCAACCTTTCTCCTGTTTTTAAGCAGCAGCATTACCATTTCCAGATCCATTCCAGTTGAAGTCTAAAGTGATGGTCAAACTGTTCCTTTCCTCTGCTGCTCATATTTACCTGGTTGTCAAATTGTATTGTACCATACTACTCTGATTTGAGGAGCAGAGTAGTATGGTAGAAATTATATGAGCTTTAGAAATTTGGGAGATTGGATTAAAATCCTGAGTCCTCCAATGATTTACTTCACCATTTAAGTGTGAAAGGTAAGACTAGGGTGGGGACTGTTACAGAACAGACAGTTGGAAAAGCTTTGAATCCCAGTCTAAGTGATAATTTATTTGTGTAGTAGGGAAGCCTAGCCTGCTTCAGCCCATGGATTTGCAAAGAATTGGATAGGACTTAGGGACTGAAAAACAACAAGAGAATCATTAAAATATCTTTAAGAAAAGAAGTGAATTTAGAAAGCCATCTCTGGCACATTTTTTTCCTCCCTCCCTTCCTTCTTTTCATCTTTTCTTCCTTCTTCCTCCATGCTTCCATCTTACCTACCTTCCTTTTCTCCCTCCTTTCTTCTTTTTATTTTTCTCTCCTTCCTTCCTATTTGTGGATTAGAGCAAAGGAAGCTTTCCCTAATTGATTTCCCCCAAAGAATTAGCTTCCTCATCAGAGTTACCATAGTGCTACTGGTTCCTCAGCCTGAGCATTCAAGCTGTTTCCAAGATAAGACAAGATAGTCTTGTCTCATCTCATCCATGGACATGGGGCCCCCAAGAAAGAAAGGAACTCTGTTATTAAGTGTTGTTGCGTTACTCTTGGTATTTATCACAAGGTGTTGTGCATTATAGATGCTCCACTGCTACTGCCACTGCTAAGTCGCTTCAATCATGTCCAACTCTGTGCGACCCCATAGACGGCAGCCCACCAGGCTCCCCCATCCCTGGGATTCTCCAGGCAAAAACACTGGAGTGGGTTGCCATTTCCTTCTCCAATGCATGAAAAGGAAAAGTGAAAGCGAAGTCGCTCAGTCGTGTCCTACTCTTAGCAACCCCATGGATTGCAGCCTACCAGGCTCCTCTGCCCATGGGATTTTCCAGGCAAGAGTACTGAAATGGGTTGCATTGCCTTCTCCTGAGATGCTCCACTAATTACTGCTAAATTAATTAAGAGAAGACAAAAGATGAGAAGGAAATCCAGAGACACTGGATTTTTGAAGATCTGTGTGGTGGGTGACCTTCGAGTGATCCCCGTGATCCTCACCTCCAGATATTCATGGCTTATGTAAGTGAGGACCTGGTGACTCACTTCTACCAAACAGAATACAGAAAAAGTGATGGGACATCATATCTGATATAGGTGACAAAATAATCACAGCTTCTTTCTTGAGGAACCTCTCTTCTAGATTTCACAACTCAAGGAAGAACCCTTTAAGAGAGGTACCAAGGTCAACCCACATACCCATGACCTCATGAGTAACCTTGGAAGCAGATTCCCTACCTTGTTAGCCTTGGATGAGTCCAAGGCATCTGCCAAGAACTTCTTTGCAACCTCAGTCTCTTAAGAGATAGTGGGCTAGAGGCACTCAACAAAACATACCAGATTCCTGACCCATGGAACTTGTGAGATGACAAATGTTTGCTGGTTTAAGCTGCTAAATTTAGGGGTAGTTTTTTACACAGCCACTCATCCTTGTTCCCTTTGCAGTTCTCTTACTATCAGCCTGTACATGTTCTAAGTATTTTGCTGGGCCTTTGGGCATGAGGGTTGTGGGAGAGGTGGAGAGAAGAGTTGTAACCAAGCAGGACCTTATGGGGCTTTCCCAGGACAGACCCAGCCCCCAGGTCTCCTGTTTTAGCTCATCTCTGAACTACCTGGGTAATAGTATATCTGATGAACATTTCCTGAGTTGTTTTTCAGATAATAAAAGCACCACCAAATGGAAGAAATTAACTACTTGATGATCATGAACACATAGCTCCCAGACCTTCTGGAGCCTAAAGATTGATAACAGTACCCTCTGTGACACTACCCTGTTACCTCACCATCAACCAAACAGAGAATTGTGCACAAGCTGATCACATACCCTGGGACACCCCTCCATCACCTTGCCTTTAAAAATGTCTTGCTGAAACCCATCAAGAAGTTCAGGAGTTTTGAGAACTAGCTATTGGATTCCTTGCTTGGCTCCCTATAATAAATACTGCACTTACCTTCACCATAACCCAGTAGACTGGTTTTACTGTGTGGAATAAGCAGACACAAGTTTGGCTTGGTAACAAGAGGCTTTTGTGGTACAATCAAGGAGCTTCCCAGTTTTGGGGGTGGGGGGTGGTTGGTGGAAAGTAGGTGTCAGCAGCTGACAGCAAAAGTTAACAGTAATCAGACCACAAGCTCCCTGCAGTTCCGTTACCCAGAAAATGTGATAGTTGGGAATTTTGTATATGCACTGGTGCTGTGTCATTTGTGACTTCTGCCCTCCCTCGGGCTGTTCTCAAGAAACATCTGACCTAATTTTACTTGGAAGCAAGTGTCATTTGTGAGAATTGTTTAAAGCCACCCCCACCTTGAATGACGGCCTGCTGACTGTTCTCTTGTACTGATGCTCTTCTTCAGCCTGTGTTTGCATCTATAATGACAGGGACAGTGTCTGTGGCCTTCCTGGGCATGTGTGCTGTGAACTGAGTGCCTGAGAAATAACTAAGAAAAACAGACCTGACTGTAGGCAAAGGAAACAGACGGTGAAGGTTGATAATGTAGAATGCTCACGTCTTCATCTGGCTTAGCTATTTAGTAGAACCTGGCCTGCCAGGTGACCCAGTCGCAGGGCTGGCAGATGTACAAGCCAACTCCAAGCTCCCCCGTGGGGCTGTCAGTCCCCTGGGAAGCAGCTCGCTCCATTAGCTAATGAGAGTGCCAAAGGAAGCAAAACACCCATTATGCAGGCTCTCCCAGAGCACTGATCTTTCTTGCAGAAGCTGCTGCAGGCTGGCAGGCCTGGAAGGAGGTGGGGAGAGCTGAGGAAGGCCTGGCTCCTGCAAAGAGGGCCCTTCCATGATGCCATGCCTTTGTAACTTGGCAAACAGAATTTGATGCTGTTTGAATTTGCAAACTAATGATAAGAAATAATTGCTAAATAGCTCAATAACTGACAGGAAATTGTCCTTGTTTCTCCATAACAATGCAGCAGGAAGATTCAATTAGGGCTACTGTAGATTTTTTTTTTTTTTAATGTTTGTTTACATGATTCATTCCAACAATGACAATAGATGGGAGAGATAGGAGGATTGGGGAAAGGAGGGGAGCTGGAGGGGTTTAAAATCCTCCCAGCTTGCAAATGTCTACTGAGGCAGGGAAAGGAACAAAGATAAAATCTTGGTCAGATCCCTCCATTCAGGCTTGAATGGACATGGGAATGGACCTTCCCCATGCACCTGAGGAAAGGTAGAGGAGAGATGAGTCTGGAGGTGACCTCTGATCAGACAGCTTGATGACAGTAAGTGAACATCAGTTGGAAACCAATGAGAGGAGTCACCTGACCCCATCCCATCCCACTCCTCCCAAGTTGCTGTAGATGGCTGGCTCGGAGCTGATGGGAAGTGTCCATGGGCACTGGGTCACCAAGAGTCATCTGGGGCTGAATCTTCAACATTTGCCCCAGGCCCTCTAATACTGCATCTTTTCCAGATTTGAGTTCTCTGCTCCCCAGAGCCAAATCTTGGTCCTGGGTTTCATTCTCAGGGTCCTAGACCTAACTGTGATTTTTGTTACATCCAAGGATATTTGCAATTTGAAAAAAGGTTCTTAAGAACCAGAAACACTTTAAAACTGAAAGGAGTGAGCCTCATATGATGGGGTTACTAATAGTGCTGGGGAGTTCATTTAGCATAAGGAGTCCAGTAGGGCTCCCCTTAAAGGTGCATCCTGGGTCACTAGCTTTTCTGTCTCACTGAGCTGAAGAACAGTGTATCAGGGGCTCAGGAAGAAGAGGAAGAATTCTGGAAAACACTGCAAAAGACACATGTCTGAGTCTGCTCAACATCTCTGAGATGGATTCTCAGTGTGGCTTAGAGTAGACTTGAAACCAGACAGACTTGAAACCAAATCCAGACCCTACCACTTACTGACTGTTTTGGGCATGAAAATCAGCCTCTTAGTGCCTCCAGTTTCCACATCTATAAAATGGGAGTAACTGTGGCAAAGATTCAGGAAGATCTAGTATGTGTGGCTATGTTCAGGAACTTTCAGGACAGCACCTAACTCAGTCAGAAGCTCTTGATAAGGGTTAGAAACCTATTCACCAGATGTGGGGCTTCTCTGTCCTCAACTTCCCCAGAACTTTTATCATCTAAGTTGCCAGTGCAGCAATGTAAGGGCTTTAGGGCCAGAGGTGTTAGGGGAAGCAGACTGACTGAAACCGCCCACCCTGGCCAGCCACCATAGTAACCATTTGCATGAGTTATTTTATGACAGGAGGACCTGGTAAGGAACATGGAACTAATAAGCCACCACCAACCAGAAGAGTTCAGGAAAGGTCAAAAGGTGACACCACATGTCTGACCACCTCCCAGAATCCTCCTCACTGGCATCCATCTTGGCTGAACAAGGCATGCACCACCAGGAAGTACTCTGAGTTAGAATGATTGGCTAAAGACAACCCAGAAACTAATCCTATCACCATAAAACTCAAGACTGCAAGCCAAGTAGCAGAGCTGTTCTCCTGGGTTCCCTTACGCTACTGCTCTCCACCCGGGTGCCCTTTCCCAATAAAATCTCTTGCTTTGTTAGCACATGTGTCTCCTCAGACAATTCATTTCCTAGTGTTAAACAAGAGCCCAGTTTTGGGCCCTGGAAGGGGTTCCCCTTCCTGCAACAGAAAGACAAGGGCTTGAATCTCAGCCCAGCCTCTACCACTCAACATCCAAGATTATGTACCCTTATAAATCAGTCAACTCTTTTAGGGAAAAATTATTCACTTAAGTCAGAATTTCCCCCAAACTCTCTCTTGTGAGTTACCTTAATATTCGAAGAACAGGACAGAAATTGGTAGCAGTGTAGGCTGGGTAGGGAGATAAGGTATTTAGGATGAATGTGTGTGTTGCATGCTCAGTGGCTCAGTCATATCCAACTCTCTGTGGCCCCATGGACTGTAGCCTGCCAAGCTTCTCTGTCCATGAAATTTTCCAGGCAAGAATTTAGGGTGAATAGCTACTCAAAATCACTTTCTAGTTCCCTGAAAGCCAGGTGGCAGGAGCCTACCTCAGCCTCATGGTAGGTATAACCTCAGGGGTATCTCTCAACACAAACCAGGCCCACAGGCTCCAAGGAAATGGTAGCCAGGAGAGAATCTGCAGCAAACATTGTCATCTTAAATGCAGTCAGGGTCCCTAGGTGATCCAAAGCACATTTTTCCCCCTTATAAATAAATCCAGGGAACCCAGCTGAGCCTGGATTTCAGTCCCTTGTTACTTAGAGAAGCAAATTTGCATTGCAATTTATTGTTTCATATTGCAAGAGTTTTTAGAGCAGAAAGTTGAGCTTTTATCTGCACATTCACATTCTTGTGAGATCCAATCCATTCTCTCCACCTTTTTCCTGTCCCTCCCCCTTCATCCTTTCTTTCAACCTCCACAACACCAGAGAGTCTAAGTCTATGGGAGGGGGGGCTTTGTTTTTCTTTCTTTTGGAACTATTTAAAAAAAATTAACTGACTTTAACTTTTAAATTGAAGCATGACTGACATATAGTATTAAATTAGTTTAGGGGTACAAAATAATGATCTAACATTTATATACATTATGAAATGATCAGCATGATAAGTCTAGTTACAGTCTGTCACCATAAAAAGCTGTTGCTGCTGCTGAGTCACATCAGTTGTGTCTGACTCTGGGCGACCCCATAGACGGCAGCCCACCAGGCTCCCTCATCCCTGGGATTCTCCAGGCAAGAATACTGGAGTGGGTTGCCATCTCCTTCTCCAATGCATGAAACTGAAAATTGTAAGTGAAGTCGCTCAGTCGTGTCCGACTCTTAGCGACCGCATGGACTGCTGCCCACCAGGCTCCTCCATCCATGGGATTTTCCAGGCAAGAGTACTGGAGTGGGGTGCCATTGCCTTCTCTGATACAAAGCTAATACAGTGTTATTAACCATATTCCCCATGCTGTACATTACATCTCCATGTACTTAGCTATTTTATCACTGCAAGTTTGTACCTCTTAATCCTTTTCATCCATTTTGCTCACTCTCTAACCACTCTCCCTTCTGGAAACCACCAGTCTGTTTTCTGTATCTGAGTTTGTTTCTGTTTTATTGTTTGTTTATGGCTTTAGATCTTACATATAAGTGAAATCATGCAGTACTTTTCTTTCCCTGTCTGATTTATTTTCAGTTCAGTTCAGTCACTCAGTCATGTCCAACTCTTTGCGACCCCATAGACTGCAGCACTCAAGGCTTCCCTGTCCATCATCAACTCCCAGAGCTTACTCAAACTCATGTCTATTGAGTTGGTGATACTATCCAACCATCTCATCCTCTGTTGTCCCCTTCTCCTCCTGCCTGAAAAGTCAGCTCTTCGCATCAGGTGGCTAAGGTATTGGAGTTTCAGCTTCAGCATCAGTCCTTCCAATGAATATTCAGGACTGATCTTTAGAATGGACTGGTTGGATCTCCTTGCAGTCCAAGGGACTCTCAAGAGTCTTCTCCAACACCACAGTTCAAAAGCATCAATTCTTTGGCACGCAGCTTTCTTTATAGTCCAACACTCACATCCATACATGACTACTGGGAAAACCATAGCTTTGGCTAGATGGACCTTTGTTGGCAAAGTAATGTCTCTGTATTTTAACATGTTATCTAGGTTTGTCATAGCTTTTCTTTCAAGGAGCAAGCATCTTCTAATTTTATGGCTGCAGTCACCATCTGCAGTGATTTTGGAGACCCCAAAAATAAAGTCTGTCACTATTTCCATTGTTTCCCATCTATTTGCCATAAAGTGATGGGACCAGATGCCATGATCTTCATTTTCTGAATGTTGAGTTTTAAGCCAACTTTTTCACTTTCATCTCTTTATTTTACTTAGCATAATACCCTCAAGGTCCACCTATTATTGTAAATGGCAAGAGTTCATTCTTTTTAATGGCTGGGTAGTATTCCATTGTCTAAATATATCACATTTTCTTTATCCATTCATCTATCAATGAACATTTAGATTGTTTTCACATCTTAGCTATTGTGAAAAATGCAATGAACCTAAGAATGCAAGATGGTCTAGGCTTTATTCAGTGATTCATGAACTGGGCAACATCCCACCTAGCATATAGAAATGATCTCCAAGGAGCTGTACAAAATGAAAGACTTGTAGGCAGAAGGGAGAGGCACAAGAAAGCTATATCCTCAAAAAGTAAGTTGGTTGTGACAAGGTCACCTTCCTTTAGGGTATGGCAAGTTTCTATCAAGTAGAAGGCCCCATTAGTGCTGACCAGGTCATTCTTGTTGACTCACTCGAAGATTCCATTCTTAAGGAGAAGTTCTTGATCATAGCCTCATTTATACTCTCTCCTAGGCAAGGAAGTTGCTAAAATGAAGCAAATCCTGAGTCATGAATGTCTCCTGGTAGGTCCCTTCTAACTCAACAAATGCAGGAGAGTTGACCAAAGATGTGTCTCAGTTTGATTGTGGACAGTTAGAGTCACACTTATTAACAGATGACCTAAAAGGCATTGCCTTGTTATGCACCAGCCATCTCAGCATTCATAGACCCAAGCAGAATAAGTGCCCCCTCAGACAAAGATTAAAACCTGCTAGGGGACAAATGACACTAAGGTGGCACTATTCATGGATTCATTTGCAGGGACTGCTGTATTTGCCTGTTCAGGCCAGAGGTCACTTGGCTTTTCTGTGCATTTGGGAAATAAATCTCCTAGTCTAAAATAAAAAGTTGTTCTAAACTTCTTGCAAAGAAGGGTGCTGCTGGTGAGATCTCTGTGTGACTGGTGGCAGATCTCCTTTAGATAATCGGATAATTATAAGAGCATTCAGTTCAGTGCAGTTCAGTTCAGTCTCTCGATAGTGTCCAAATCTTTGCAGCCCTATGGACCACAGCACTCCAGGCCTCCCTGTCCATCACCAATTTCCAGTGTTTACTCAAACTCACCTCCATTGAGTTGGTGATGCCATCCAACCGTCTCATCCTCTGTCATCCCCTTCTCCTCCTGCCTTCAGTCTTTCCCTGCATCAGGGTTTTTTTCAAATGAGTCAGTTCTTTGCATCAGGTGGCCAAAGTATTGGAGTTTCAGCTTCAACATCAGTCCCTCCAGTGAATATTCAGGACTGATTTCCTTTAGGATGGACTGGTTGGATCTCCTTGCAGTCCAAGGGACTCTCAAGAGTCTGCTCCAACACCACAGTTTAAAAGCATCCATTCTTTGGCACTCAGCTTTCTTTATAGTCTAACTCTAGCATCCATACATGACTACTGGAAAAACCATAGCCTTGACTAGATGGACCTTTGTTGGCAAGATAATATCTCTGCTTTTTAATACGCTGTCTAGGTTGGTCATAACTTTCCTTCCAAGGACCAAGCATCTTTTAATTTTATGGCTGCAGTCACCATCTGCAATGATCTTGGAGCACCACCCCCGCCCCACCCCACCAAATGTCTGTCACTGTTTCCATTGTTTCTCCATCTATTTGCCATGAAGTGATGGGACCAGATGCTATTCTTAGTTTTCTGAAAGCTGAGTTTTAAGCCAACTTTTTCACTCTCCTCTTTCACTTTTGTCAAGAGGTTTTTTTTTTAGTTCCTCTTCACTTTCTGCCATAAGGGTGGTGTCATCTGCATATCTGAGTTTATTGATATTTCTCCAGGCAATGTTGATTCCAGCTTGAGCTTCTTCCAGCCCAGTGTTTCTCATGATGTGCTCTGAATATAAGTTAAATAAGCAGGGTGACAATATACAGCCTTGATGAACTCCTTTCCTGACTTGGAAACAGTCTGTTGTTCCATGTCCAGTTCTAACTGTTGCTTCCTGACCTGCATACAGATTTCTCAAGAGGCAGATCAGATGGTCTGGTATTCCCATCTCTTGAATTTTCCACAGTTTGTTGTGGTCCACACAATCAAAGGCTTCGGCATAGTCAATAAAACAGAAATAGATGTTTTTCTGGAACTCTCTTGCTTTTTTGTTGGGTCAATATCTGTTGACCCAACAGATATTGGCAATTTGATCTCTGGTTCCTTTGCCTTTTCTAAAACCAGCTTGAACATCTGGAAGTTCATGGTTCACATACTGTTGAAGACTGGCTTAGAGAATTTTGAGCATTACTTTACTAACTAGCGTGTGAGATGAGTGCAATTGTGTGGTAGTTTGAGCATTCTTGGGCATTGCCTTTCTTTGGGATTGGAATGAAAACTGATGTTTTCCAGTCCCTTGGCCACTGCTGAGTTTTCCAAATTTGCTGGCATATTGAGTGCAGCACTTTCATAGCATCATCTTTTAGGATTTGAAATAGTTCCAACTAAAATTCCATCACCCCCATTAGCTTTGTTCATAGTGATGTTTTCTAAGGCCCACTTGACTTCACATTCCAGGATGTCTGACTCTAGGTGAGTGATCACACCATCATGATTATCTGGGTCATGAAGATCTTTTTTGTACAGTTCTTCTGTGTATCCTTGTCACCTCTTCTTAATATCTTCTGCTTCTGTTAGGTCCATATCATTTCTGTCCTTTATTGTGCCCATCTTGGCATGAAATTTTCCCTTGCTATCTCTAATTGTCTTGAAGAGATCTCTAGTCTTTCCCATTTTATTGTTTTAGAGCATTAGTAGTGTAAATGTACCACAACTTGCGTAGGCATTTGAGTCTAGTTGGTCATGTCCAATTATAAAAAGAGAAGGGTAGAAACAAGGCGTTGGATGTTCTGGCCATAAAAGCCAGGCTCTGTAAGTGACTTTTGAGAAGGATCAGTTATAGTTTATGGTGACAATGGGAATAAAATAAAAATTGGTCACAGGGAGAACCAGGGGGTCTTTAGACTCATGGACAGATTGGAATTTTTGAGGACAGATCCAGCAGTCTGAAAATTTACCCCAGTTAGCAATAGCCTGTGAGATATGGATGACGGTGTTATCTTTCAGAGTAATGCCAAAGTAAAAACAAAGAGGAGAAAAAGGTTTTCATGTTTAGTTAAAGTATGAAGTCTTGATCCAGTGCCTTGGGCAGAAGCAGTCTACCTTAAAGTAAACGCCTCTTCCTAGTTGATTTGATTTGGGGGTTTCCAGCATTTACACAGGATCAGATGTGTCTGGTGGACACTTCTTCAGCTAGGATATGTGTACCCAAGGCCCAATGCTGTTTAATTTCACAGCAGTGTCAGTGGTCAGAAGCACTTGGTAAGATGCTTTCCATGAGTCTCACTTTTCCAAAAACATCAGAGGAAAACTAACTATAAATGACAAAGACTTAAAAGTCGGTGAAGGTCTGATAAAATTTCATTGCAATGCAACTGACAAGGGAATTTTATTTCTATGGCATACAACATTTTAAGATAATAACTAAAATTATGATGGATAACACTACACTATAGTGTAGGGATATATCAGAACTGAAAAAGGTTTAACACCACATATTTGACAATGCTTCATGTGATTTAACATAAGTCTAATTAGCATAGCAACTCTCTTTTATAAGGAGAGATAAGAAAACTTTTGCAATTTTCCAGGCATCCTCTGTAAAATCCCCAAACAGATTTTATTTAGAATTTGAATTGGAACACATTTGTCAAAAATATCTAAAGGTTTTAAAACACTTGGTCAAATAAGATCTTAGGGCTCTGTGAAATAATACTTAGTTTATCCACTTAACCATAGTAACAATAAGGACTTCACAGGCAAATACAAAAAGTTAAATACTTATGAAACAAAGCAAATCAAAACAAACAAAAAAACCCTTAGCTATTTTAGTAAAGAAAACTCAGTTTTTTTAAGAAATCACAGACTTGATAAAGACAACTTGAAACATGGGAAATTATTTTGAAAAAACATGGAATCTTTGTTTCCTAGGGAGATTACTAATTGGTAAAGACAAACCTTTCATAATTCTTTATCAAGAGCAGATCAGTAGTCAAAGAAAAGTTTTTCTTTTTGGGGAGGGGGAGGGTGGAGAGGGGCTGCACCTCACAACATGTGGGATCTTAGTTCCCTGACCAGGGATTGAGCCCATACCCTCTGCAGTGGACTTGCACAGTCTTACCCACTGAACTACCAGGGAAATCCCAAAATACATGTATATATTTGGCCTCACCAGGCAGAGTTCCCCAACCAACAGTTGAATCCAGGCAACAGCAGTGGAAGCCCAAAAACCTAACCATTAGGACACCAGGCAACTCCCAGAAAGCTTTGTGTTTTAGCAGATAAAAACAATTAAGTCCAGTTTTTACATAGGTACACTATTGGTATTACTATAAGCTTGTTATTAAAAAGACTTAAAATAGCAACTCAATTTTAGCTACCTTAGCCATATTCTCTTCCCAACTTTGTTTTTAATATTCTTTTAATTTTTTAGTTAATTAATTCATGGCTGCTCTGTGTCTTTGTTGCAGCACACAGGCTTTCTCTAGTTGCAGTGAGCAAGTGCTCCTCTCTAGTTGTGGTGTGGGTGATACCGTGCAGGGCTCCTGGGCACAAAGTCTGTGTTCCTTATTTCCTTGATCATAGGAGACAGGCTTCATTCAGCCTCCATGACCATCCCAGAGTTCCAATGGGCAGATGCAAGCAGATGTTAATTAGGAAGGGGAGGGAATGGGATACCAAAGTAAAACAGTCAAGAGCAGCCTTGGGGCAAGGTCCTATTTCCCCATCAAAGTGTACACACAATATTTTTTATCTATTTTGCAGATACTGAAACCCCCTCCAGGTAGGAGAAGTTAATGATTAACAATGTCATGCTGCCCACAAACATGGAGACCCCAGACCAGTTGGATCTGCAGGTTGATGAGGCTGACTCCTTCTTGCCTCACCTCCAACCCATCAGAAGAATGTCCATGAGCACATCATATTCTCTTTGAACAACTTCTATAACTATCTTCCTCAAGTTGGGACACATGGTTTTTTGAGGGTATAAGCCCACTGTTGCCCCCTTTGACTGGCAAAGCACTAAAGCTACTTCACCCAGAACTCTGTCTCTGAGATTTAATTTGACACCTGTGTATGGGAAAGCTGAGCTTTGGGCATCATGTGCACTATGGCAGTGGCTTCTTTTATTGCAGAGCATAGTCTCTTGAGCCAATGGGCTTCAACAGTTGTAGCTCACAGGCTTAGTTATGCCATGGCATGTGGAATCTTAGTTTCTGCACCAGGGAAGGAAACTGTGTTCTCTACATTGGCAGGTGGATTCTTAACCACTGGACCACTGCTTCCCAACATTTTATACCATTTTGTCCTTTATTCTCCTCTTTTTGATCTTGAAATAACCGTTTTTACTTTAGTATAAATTTATTTTATTTTCTTAAAAAAATGTATCTCCATACGTCAGCCTAACCTAGACAGCATATTAAAAAGCAGAGACATTACTTTGCCAACAAAGGTCCGTCTAGTCAAGGCTATGGTTTTTCTAGTAGTCATGTTTGGATGTAAGAGTTGGACTATAAAGAAAGCTGAGTGCAGAAGAATTGATGTTTTTGAACGGTGGTGTTGGAGAAGACTCTTGAGAGTCCCCTGGACTGCAAGGAGATCCAACCATCCATCCTAAAGGAGATTAGTCCTGGGTGTTCATTGAAGGGACTGATGTTGAAGCTGAAACTCCAATACTTTGGCTACCTGGTGCAGAGAGCTGACTCATTTGAAAAGACCCTGATGCTGGGAAAGATTGAGGGCAGGAGGAGAAGGGGACGACAGAGGATGAGATGGTTGGATGGCATCACTGACTCAATGGACATGAGTTTGAGTAAACTCTGGGAGTTGGTGATGGACAGGGAGGCCTGGCATGCTGCGGTTCATGGGGTTGCAAAGAGTCGGACACGACTGAGCAACTGAACTGATACCTCAGCCAAAAACACAACCATTTTCCTTGCATATAGAGTTGTTTCCCTAATTATTTTTAGTAGTTTTTTAAAAAATTTTATTTTATTTTTAAACTTTACATAATTGTATTAGTTTTGCCAAATATCAAAATGAATCCGCCACAGGTATACATGTGTTCCCCATCCTGAACCCTCCTCCCTCCTCCCTCCCCATACCATCTTTCTGGGTCGTCCCAGTGCACTAGTCCCAAACATCCAGTATCGTGCATCGAACCTGGACTGGCAACTCGTTTCATACATGATATTTTACATGTTTCAAGCACACAACAATTTGAGTTTTAACCCTTGAAGTGAAGTGAAAGTCACTTAGTCGTGTCGGACTCTTAGTGACCCTATGGACTGTACCCTGTCAAGCTGCTTTGTCCATGGAATTCTCCCAGTAAGAACACTGGAGTGGGTTGCCATTTTCTATTCCAGGGGATCTTCCTGACCCAGGGATTGAACTTGGGTCTCCTGCATTGAAGGCAGTTTCTTTAAACCATCTGAGCCACCAGAGAAACCCTTTTAACCCTTAGAAGTCTCAATTTCTGGTGAAAACTAAGTTGTAGGCAATTGTGAGCTCTGTTACACCAGAGTCCTTGAGATTGCAAATATATAAGTGCATTTTATAATTTTTAGGAACATATACTTCTTTCATAGTACAATCATTCAATATAGCACAGAAAAAATTTACTAACAGATCCAAATATATTTACTGTCCCAGTAATTAGCCAAAAGCAGATAAACCTATGTTTAGTAATTAATATTTTTTTCAGTTGCCCAGTCATGTCTGACTCTTTGAGACCCCATGTATTGCAGCACACCAAGCCTCCCTGTCCCTCACCATCTCTGAAGTTTGCCCAAGTTCATGTTCACTGCATTGGTAATGCCATCCAGCCATCTTATCCTCTGACACCCTCTTCTCCTCTGCCCTCAATCTTTCCCAGCATCAGGGACCTTTCCAGTGAATCGTCTGTATACATCAGATGACCAAAATACTGGAGCTTCAGCTTCAGCATCAGTCCTTCCAGTGAATATTTGGGATTGATCTCTCTTAAGATTGACTGGCTTGATCTTGCAGTCCAAGAGCCTTTCAGGAGTCTTCTCCAGCACCACAGTTCAAAGGCATCAATTCTTTGGCATTCTGGTTTCTTTACAGTCCAGCTCTCACAACCGTATGTGACTACTGGGAACACCATAGCCTTGATGATACAGACCTTTGTCAGCAGAGTAATGTCTCTGCTTTTCAACACACTGTCTAGGTTTGTCATTGCTTTCCTGCCAAGAAGCAATCGTCTTCTGATTTCATGGCTGCAGTCACCATCCACAGTGATTTTGGAGCCCAAGAAGAGGAAATCTGTCACTCCTTCCACCTTTTCCCCTTCTAGTTGTCATGAAGTGATGGGGCCAGATGCCATGATCTTATTTTTTTTTTTTTAATATTTAGTCTTAACCCGGCTCTTTCACTCTCCTCCTTCACCCTCATCAAGTTTAGTTCCTCTTTGCTTTCTGCCATTAGAATGGTTGTCATACGCATATCTGAGGTTGTTGATGTTTCTCCTGCCTATCTTGATTCCAGCTTATAACTCATCCAGCCCAGCATTTCTCATGATGTACTTAGCGTATGGGTTAAACAAGTAGAGTGACAGCAGACAGTCCTGTCATACTCCTTTCTCAATCTTGAACCAATCAGTTGTCCCATACAGGTGTCTCAGGAGACAGGTAAGATGGTATAGTATTCCCATCTCTCTAAGACCTTTCCACAGTTTGTCATGATCCACACAATCAAAGGCTTTTGTGTAATCAATGAAACAGATAGGTGTTTTTCTGAAACTCTCTTTCTTGCGAATGTTGGCAATTTCATCTCTAGTTCCTCTTTCTTTTCTAAACCCAGCTAGGACATCTGGAAGTCTTTGGTTTGCATAATGCTGAAGCCTAGCATTCAAGATTTTAAGCATGACCTTACTAGCATGGGAGATGAGTGCAATTGTCTGATGGTTAGCACATTCTTTGGTATTTTGGTAGTTTTTCTTATTTGGAAATAATCTAGATATTCAATAAATTTCCATCATTTAATTTAACATCAACATTTTACTGTTTTAAATTACCAAAGAGATTTTGGAGTCTATTTTAAAGTAGACACATAATAATTGTTGAAAGTGAAAGTGTGAAAGTGAAGTCGCTCAGTCGTATCCAACTCTTTGCGACCCCATGGACTGTAGCCTACCAGGCTTCTCCGTCCATAGAATTTTCCAGGCAAGAGTACTGGAGTGCGTTGCCATTTACTTCTCCAAATAATTGTTGAAAAGTTTACCTAAAAGCTCTCATCCCTCTTACATCGATTTAATTCACTTGTTCTCAACAATTATGTTTAGATTTCTCATAAAATTTCATCATATCAAGTTACTTTTCTTGCTGACAAATTTTATAAAAGAAATAACATGAATTTCTTTAACTTGTAAACCCAGGTGGAAATAAAGCTGCATGTCTTCAGTATTTTTAATGCCAATAACTCTGAAGACATACCTATTTCAATTATATAAACAAAATTAAATTAGCTTTTATTTACTAAAGATAATTTCAGGTCATTTGAACTTGAAAATTTTATGGATTATTTTCTGCATTTCTGAGAGGTTGAGAAATACTTAATTCATATCAACACTCTTTTTTAAAAGCCAATTAAGTGAAGATTTTTTATAAATTAATATTAACAATATCATCAAGAGGTAAAAAAATCACACATGAACAACATATACACTTGCCTGGAGAATCCCAGGGATGGAGGAGCCTGGTGGGCTGCCGTCTGTGGGGTCACACAGAGTCGAACATGACTGAAGCGACTTAGCAGTAGCAGCAGCATAGACATACAGACAGCTACAAACAGAAACCTTATAACATTTGTTTTAAAATTTTAGCAGTGACACAGATATGATAATGCAAAACTCATTAGTTTATGAAAGAAACATTCGATTCAAATTGTGTTTCTGGCAGATACAATAAGTCAGATGACTTTAAGTTTTTATTAGTATTTGTAGAGAAGACACGTGATTGTTCATTTGCCTACATTCCAAATAGCATTCCCCCAGTCCTTTTTTGAAGACCTGATAGAACATTTACATCTCAAAGGCACAGGAAAAGAAGGCAAGTACCTCCAAGAAGGATTCTTGTTTCCTAAAGGTCAGAATGTTTACAATATTCACAAGCTCTTTGAGATGAATAGGAAAGCTCTGGGGATTGGTTTAAAAAAAAAAGAAAAGAGAAAAGGTGGATTTTTAATAGTTTCTAGATCTGAATTTCTGGTTTTGCAAAAATTTGTAAGATAAGGACAATTGTTTTTAATTCCTCAAAGAATTGGTCTACAGCCTAAATGACATCAAGGGGCTGATATATTCATTCAACCACATTATCTTCAGTGTTCTTTTTTTTCCTATCAGGAAGATCTCCAACTAAGAGGCAAATCAAAAAAATTCTATGTTCTGGAATTAAAGCTGTCTTTGGTATGTTTTAGTAAGTTTTCCACAACAGCTACAGAAGGTTTTTTCTTTCCTTCTGGGTACATTTAAGTTAGGGGTGAAAGTGAAGTGAAAGTGTAGTCTCTCAGTTGTGTCCGACTTTTTGTGACCCCATTGACTGTAGCCCACCAGGCTCCTCTGTCCATGGGATTCTCTAGGCAAAAGAACTGGAGTGGATTGCCGTTCCCTGGGGGATATTCCTGATTCAGGGATCAAAGCTGGGTCTCCTGCATTGCAAGCAGATTCTTTACCACTAGCACCATCTGGGAAGCCTAAAGAAAGAAGGACAGGCAATTCCCTTGAGGGCTGGCAACAATTTGGAAGGATCCTGCAACTCACACTTCTGCCTGGCCATAATATGGGGTCCCCAACCTGACAGTTACCAAGCCAAATTCTCAGGACACAAAACAAGACAAACAAAAAGGTAACAGCTGGTGCTGGAAGAGAAATCATCAATAACCAATGGATCTGAATTTAGAAAGGAGGGGACCATATGAAATTTTATTTTTCTCTCTCAACTGGGCTCTGTGGACTGATATTCAAGAGATATGTTGCTGGCAAGAATCTTCACCCTTCATCGGCTTCTGCCAGTTTTCTCAGGACCCCGTCTGCAGGCGCTGCATTCTATGCGTGCTCAGTCGCATCCGACTCTTCACGGGCCCACGGATTGCAGCCCACCAGGCTCCTCTGTCCATGGAATTTTCCAGGCAAGAATACTGGTGTGGGATAACCAAGCTCATCCCCTGGTTTCCTACTCCAGGGGATCTTCCAGACCCAGAGATCAACCTACGTCGCCAACATCTCCTGCGCTAGCAGGCAGATTATTTACCACTGTGCTCTCTGGAAAGCCTAAGTGGGGGTTAAAGCAGAAAGTTCAGCCTGGGCATCTACCAGAAATTGGCAAAGTTTTCCATTAATTCTAATTGTAGCTTCCCTTGGCTGTTTATGGGAATAAGGAAACAGTTTACTAGAGAATTCCTCAAGGTTCCATCAAACCTGGGAGGGACCCACACATGAACACTCGTTTGAAGGTAGATATGGGGGTGTCTCAGAGAAGGCAATGGCAACTCACTCCAGTACTCTTGCCTGGAAAATCCCATGGATGGAGGAGCCTGGTAGGCTGCCGTCTATGAGGTCACACAGAGTCGGACATGACTGACGCGACTTAGCAGCAGCATGGGGGTGTCTGTAAAGCCTCCAGCTTGGTGGACTTTGGGTATGATCATGTAGTCTCTTCAGACTGGAAGACAATCCCGAGAGTGTATTAGCAGAATGAGTAATTAACTAAGGAAAGATAGGGGAGGAGTGGTAGGAGCTGCATTCATCATATGGTCTTTTGCTTTAGTTACCTCTCATGTCTCTAATTTTTAATTAAAGATTTATTTTGCAACAAATTTTTCAATGAAGCTAATTTGAAATTTTGAAGACTTCTGGAGGCTTCTGCATACCAATTAAGAAGAATCCAATTCTATTTGATTAGGGAGCCCTTGCTTTCAAGAGCATTTCTTAAATGATCTTATCTATTTGGAATATTCCTCATAACGAACACTATAACTCTAGCTCTCCTTAGTAAGATTTTGTGATTTTTGTAGACATCTGTGCTGTTGCTAAGTCCCTTCAGTGTGTCTGTTTGTGACCCTATGGACTGTAGCCCACCAGGCTTCTGTCCCTGGGAATTGCCAGGCAAGAATACTGGAGTGGGTTGCCATACCTTTCCCCAGGGGATCTTCTCAACACAAGGATCAAACCCGCTTCTCTTACGTCTCCTGTATTTGCAAGTGGGTTCTTTACCACTAGTGTCACCTGGGAATTCTAGCTGTCCTTAATAAGATTTTGTCATTTTTGTAGACATCTGTGGTTTCTGTAACCACAGTTCTTGGACATGAAATAAGAAGGTGTGCCAACTTCTTTAGGAGTTAAGGATTTAATTTCTTTAGTTAAATTTAGGTCTCCTGGAGCCAAATTAACATCTAAAAATGATATTCTGCTTGATTGATGACTCTGTGGTGTTTTACAGCGTGCCTCATTTCTTGGAGGTTTTCTCGGGGTTGATGGTTGACCTAATGTCAATCTAACCTACTTTGTGACCAACTTCTCCTAACATAGGAGTCTTTGAGTTAGATGGGGAGTCCTCTAACAGCATTTAAGTGCTCCATCTGGCCCATCAATTTTGTGGCTTTTGAAATTCCCATTAGCAATAGCCTTTATTTCATGTTCACATTAATCAGAAGTAACCAAAAGGTGTTACTATCGAATGACCAATAGAAGACCTTGTGTGAACAACCAGAGATTCCCAATGTGGAGGTGGGGACTGGGGAAAGAACTGAAGTAGCAGATCCCCAACAAAGGAGGACTGGCAACTCAGATTTCAATCACATGGGCAGCTCTGGACTTGGCTTAAGGCCGGGGCTTGGGTTCCAGATGGAATGATCTGTTAGCCAAGCTGACCTGCTCTGGAGAGGAAAGCAAATTAAACTGGAGCTCAATGCAAAGAGAGCAAATCTGAAAACAGGAGTCCCCAGTCCCTGGGCCACAGACTGGTTGGCTTGTTGAGAACAGGGCTGAACAGTAGGCAATAAATGGTGAGCAGGAGAATGAAGTTTCATCTGTATTTACAGCTGCTTCCCATCACTCTAACTACCACCTGAGCTTCACCTCATATCAGGTCAGTGACAGCAATAGATTCTTATAGGAGCATGAACTCTACAGTGAACTGTTATTGCAAGTGATCTAGGTGGTGAGCTCCTTATGAGAATCATCCCCAAAACCATTTTCCCCTTTCCTGGGCTATATAAAAACTGTCTTCCATGAAACAGGTCCCTGGTGCCAACAAAGTTGGGGATCACTATCTCAGAAACAAGAAGACCTTATTCGTGGCCTTCAAAAACGATGAAAAAGACAGAGAACTCAAAGGGTTCATGGATACCAATGTCTTTGTTTCTTGTTGTCCCCAGAGTCATCAAAAGTTTCTTTTGGATCCTGTCACTGCCACCAATACAGTTAAAAAATAATATTCAACTAAAATTTAAAGATCTTATTGGCTTTACTCAGTGATTCATTAAGTCAAGCAGTATCCTAACTAGTAGAGAGAGAGGAGCTCTGAGTTACTGTAGAAAATGAATGACTTTCATAGGCAGAAGAAAGAAGACTGAGAAAGTTATCCTAACAAAAAGTGGATTGACTGTGGCAAGACTACCTTCCTTTGTGGCGTCCCTGATGGCTCAGACAGTAAAGAATTTGCCTGCAATGTAGGAGACATGGGTTCAAACTCTGGGGTGGGAAGATCCCCTGGAGAAGGGAATGGCTACCCACTCCAGTATTCTTGCCTGTAGAATCCCAAGGACAGAAGAGCCTGGTGGGCTCCAGTCCATGGGGTCTCAAGGAGCTGGACACGACTGAGTTACTAACACTTTCACTTTCACTTTACCTTCCTTTAGGGGATGACCAGATGGTCAACACCGAAATCAGATTTGATTATATTCTTTGCAGCCAAAGATGGAGAAGCTCTATACAGTCAACAAAAACAAGACCAGGAGCTGACTATGGCTCAGATCATGAACTCCTTATTGCCAAATTCAGACTGAAATTGAAGAAAGTAGGGAAAACCACTAGATCATTCAGGTACAACCTAAATCAAATCCCTTATGATTATGCAGTAGAAGTGAGAAATAGATTTAAGGGACTAGATCTGATAGATAGAGTGCGTGATGAAGTATGGATGGAGGTTCATGACATTGTACAGGAGACAGGGATCAAGACCATCCCCATGGAAAAGAAATGCAAAAAACAAAATGGCTGACTGGGGAGGCCTTACAAATAGCTGTGAAAAGAAGAGAAATGAAAAGCAAAGGAGAAAAGGAAAGATATAAGCATCTGAATGCAGAGTTCCGAAGAATAGCAAGAAGAGATAAGAAAGCCTTCCTCAGCGACCAATGCAAAGAAATAGAGGAAAATGAGAAAATGGGAAAGACTAGAGCTCTCTTTAAGAAAACTGAGATACCAAGGGAACATTTCATGCAAAGATGGGCTCAATAAAGGACAGAAATGGTAGGGACCTAACAGAAGCAGTAGATATTAAGAACAGGTGCCAGGAATACACAGAACTGTACAAAAAAGATCTTCATGACCAAGATAATCATGATGGTGTGATCACTGATCTAGAGCCAGACATCCTGGAATGTGAAGTCAAGTGGGCCTTAGAAAGCATCACTACGAACAAAGCTAGTGGAGGTGATGGAATTCCAGTTGAGCTCTTTCAAATCCTGAAAGATGATGCTGTGAAAGTACTGCACTCAGTATGCCAGCAAATTTGGAAAACTCAGCAGTGGCCACAGGACTGGAAAAGGTCAGTTTTCATTCCAACCCCAAAGAAAGGCAATGCCAAAGAATGCTCAAACTACCGCACAATTGCACTCATCTCACACGCTAGTAAAGTAATGCTCAAAATTCTCGAAGCCAGGCTTCAGCAATACGTGAACCATGAACTTCCAGATGTTCAAGCTGGTTTTAAAAAAGGCAGAGGAACCAGAGATCAAATTGCCAACATCCGCTGGATCATGGAAAAAGCAAGAGAGTTCCAGAAAAACATCTATTTCTGCTTTATTGACTATGCCAAAGCCTTTGACTGTGTGGATCACAATAAACTGTGGAAAATTCTGAAAGAGATGGGAATACCAGACCCCCTGACCTGCCTCTTGAGAAACCTGTATAAAAGTCAGGAAGCAACAGTTAGAACTGGACATGGAATAACAGACAGGTTCCAAATAGGAAAAGGAGTACGTCAAGGCTGTATATTGTCACCCTGCTTATTTAACTTCTATGCAGAGTACATCATGAGAAATGCTGGGCTGGAAGAAGCACAAGCTGGAATCAAGATTTCCGGGAGAAATATCAGTAACCTCAGATATGCAGATGACACCACCCTTATGGCAGAAATTGAAGAGGAACTAAAAAGCCTCTTGAAGAGAATGAAAGTGGAGAGTGAAAAAGTTGGCTTAAAGCTCAACATTCAGAAAACGAAGATCATGGCATCTGGTCCCATCACTTCATGGGAAATAGATGGGGAAACAGTGGAAACAGTGTCAGACTTTATTTTTCTGGGCTCCAGAATCACTGCAGATGGTGACTGCAACCATGAAATTAAAAGACGCTTACTCCTTGGAAGGAAAGTTATGACCAACCTACATAGTATATTGAAAAGCAGAGACATTACTTTGCCAACAAAGGTCCGGCTAGTCAAGGCTGTGGTTTTCCCAGTGGTCATGTATGGATGTGAGAGTTGGACTGTGAAGAAAGCTGAGTGCCGAAGAATTGATGCATTTGAACTGTGGTGTTGGAGAAGACTCTTGAGAGTCCCTTGGACTGCAAGGAGATCCAACCAGTCCATTCTAAAGGAGATCAGCCCTGGGATTTCTTTGGAAGGAATGATGCTAAAGCTGAAACTCCAGTACTTTGGCCACCTCATGCGAAGAGTTGACTCACTGGAAAAGACTCTGATGCTGGGAGGGACTGGGGGCAGGAGGAGAAGGGGAAGACAGAGGATGAGATGGCTGGATGGCATCACTGACTCGATGAATATGAGTCTGGGTGAACTCTGGGAGTTGGTGATGGACAGGGAGGCCTGGTGTGCTGCGATTCATGGGGTTGCAAGGAGTCAGACATGACTGAGAGACTGAACTGAACTGATCTGAACTGAGGGGATGACAGGGGCCTCTCAGGCAGATGACCCTGTTATTGCTGACCAGGTCATTCCTGATGACTGGTTTATGATTCCATTCTTGGGAGAAGCCACAACCGTAATTAAATATTAAGTCTTGGTTTGGTGACGTGGATCTTAGCATAAGTGACTCCATTTTGGAAGTGTTGTCTTTTTTATCAGAACCCAATTACAGTTGGTGTTGCAAAATTAATGTTCATAGCCATGAAATTATGATATAGACGCTTTATAGAAATCACTCAATCAAACAGAGTGAAACCTTTTTTATATGGTAATCATTTCCCACCATCAAATTTCATAGGAAAGAACAGTTTGATTGAACCACCTAGTTTAACTGTGTATGAAATTAGTCATTCTCACTATAAACAGTGTTCTGCTGCCTTTGCAGACAAAAGCTAACAGAATCAAGGTAGTAATTGACTGGGAAATGACAGGTCCTAATTCTGCCTGCATTGTATGCCTGCTCTTTTTACCATCAAACTGGAAACCCTAGAGTTATGTGTTTCATGGTATGGGTATTTTTCCCCTTCTTCTAAGGTGGTCCCACATAGTGGCAGAATCAGGGAAAAAGCTAGTTTTTGAACCTTTTCTTATTAATTAGCAATGTGACCACATCTATTAGCAATGCTCCATGTCTGTTGCAAACCAGCAGAGTGAGCCTGGCAAGTCCCTTAGCCTTCTGTTTCAGCCTGGTCTTCTGTAATGAGAGTTTGATATACCTTGAAACCTCCTAGGACAGTTAGCATTATCAAGTGAAACAATATATTGACAATCCATAGAGAAGTTAATCCACCTTAAAAGAGTTTCATGAATTGCAAGGTGCTGGGAGAGAGGGAGAGAATGGAGCCTAATGAAGAAATTAAAGCAAGAATAGGTAAGAATCACATTCATGGGAGGAGGGACAAATTAGGGGGGTGGGATTAACATATACAAACTACTATAGATAAAATAGATAAGCAAGAGGGATATACTGTACAATACAGGCAATTATAGCCATTATGTTGTTAATAACCTACAATGGAGTATAATCTACAAAAATACTGAATCACTATTCTGTACACTTGAAACTAACATTTCTCAGGATTGGCTAAAATGCTCTCATGGTTTTGGAGTCAGACAGACTTAGTTGGCATGTTGGCTCACCATTTACTAACCAGGCATCTTGATATTTAGCTTCTGTAAGTGCCCGTTTCCCCTTCTTGAGGAAAACAATCTGTCTCGTGGAAGCCACGTCAGGTGTTCTAGCATGACTGACATGTAGCAGGTATTCAATACATACGGATTCTTTGGGTCTTTATAAGCTTCCTGAGAGATCTGATCCCTGAAGCCAGGGAGCCTGGAAACACAAGGAGAGACCCCACCCACCCAACCAGGGCCAGGGAGGGGAAGTGACTTACTTAAGGACATTTGATGGCAGATTATACCCTTTTGTTCACCACTGTATCTAGCCGGCTGCTGAATAGCATTAGCAGCCCAGAAGCAGCCAATAAATAACTGCAGAAGAAACAAAACTCAGGCCTCTGGTCTCTTACCTTGTGTTCTTCTCACACCTGCCTACATCTATTTCATTCTCCTGGGCCTCTCTCCTAAGACACAAGTAATATGTCTAACTGTGTCCTTTCCACTATAAGAAGGAAAGTGATGTTTTGTTTCACAGCAAAACTGGGAGCTCTCCAGTTGTCAGAAGCAGGAAAGGACACAACAGCTGGTTGGCTGGAGGCTCAAGGGGAGACTTCATTTCTTTGTCTTTCCCAGTTTCAAGGGGCTGCCCATATTCCCTAGCTCTCAGACTCTTCCTTCATCTTTTTCTAAATTAATTTTTAATTGGAGGAAAGTTGCTTTATAATGTTGTATTGGTTTCTGCCATACAACAAGGTGAATCTGTCATAAGTTTACATTATGTCCCCTCCCTTTTGAGCCTCCCTCACCACCCACCCTATCCTACCCCTCTAGGTCATCACAGAGCACTGGGTTGGGCTCCCTGTGTTATACGACAGCCTCCAATTAGCTATCTATTTAACATATGGTTATGTGTATGTTTCAGCGCTACTCTCTCAATTTATCCCACCCTCTCCTTCCCCTGCTATGTCCTCAATCTGTACTCTATGCAAACATCTCTGTTTCTGTCTTGCACATAGGTTCATCAATATCATTTTTCTAGGAAGACCTAAATAGACATTTCTCCAAAAGAGACATACAGATGGCCAACAAACACATGAAAAAAATGCTCAACACCACTTATTAGAGAAATGCAAATCAAAGCGACAGTGAAGTATCACCTCACACCACTCAGAATGGCCATCCTCAAAAACTCTTCAAAAAATAAATGTTGGAGAGGGTGCAGAGAAGAGGGAGCCCTCTTTCCCTGTCGGGGGACCATAAGTTGATACAGCCACTATGGAGAATAATTTGGAGATTTCTTAAAAAAAAAAAAAAAAAAACTAGGAATAAAACTACCATATGACCCAGCAATCCCACTACCCTGAGAAAACCATAATTGAAAAAGACACACATACCCCAATGTTCATCGAAGCACTAATTACAATAGCCTTCCCTTGTCTTTAAAATCGGCACAGCAGTTTGAGCTTTCCTCACATCACATCCCATTGATCTTCTCTTCTGCCCCGGTCTTCCACTCCTAAAGACCCGTGTGACATTGATCCACCCATAATTCAGGATAGTCTTCCCATCTCAAGAGCCTTAACTGAATCACCCTGCAAAGTCCCTGTTGTCATTAAGGTAACATGTTCACAGATTAGAGGGATTAGATATAAGTATCTTTGGGGCTATTATTCTGCCCACCACACTCCAGTAGGGACTCATCTGACCAGCTCATTTATATAAGCGCTTCCCTCTCCCCTCTCCTCTGCTCCAGTTGTTTTGGAACCAGCTGCATCAAGGGTGCGCACTGGAGGGAAGGAAAGAGGAATTAATAGACCGGGGAAGGAGAAACAGGATACATTAAGGACTTGACTCCATTTCAGAAATCACCAGTCCCTAAGTGAAGTCAGGCTGGCTAACTCATTTCATTGGGCAGGATATTGGAAGTCTGGGGCATAGTAGCTGGGTGCACTGAGGCATGCAGTCATGCTTTGGAGGCAGGAAGCCCTGACAATGTGAATTTAAGAGGAGAGTTAAGAAATTCAAACTCTTTTATATAGTTGTAATATTAGAGCTGGCAAGCCATGTGTTGGAGCCCAGATCAATGGGAAGAATCAATAGCCTCTGGCCAAGAAATGGCAGGGATTTCTCCTTTCTCATCAGCCTTTGCTTTGTAAGATTCTTTCTTGAGCCCATGTTAGGGCAGTGCAACTTAGGGACCTAAGAAGTATGGAAGATAGATAAGGGATGAGGGAGTCCCCAAAATATATAGAAACTGTTAAAAAAAAGCTTTTTCAAAATTTGAGATCGCATAGTATAAAGGGAAATAAAACATGTGTAACAAAATTATGTCTTAAGGTCAAGCTTTATCAAAAGTCACCTGGATGAGTTAGTTCCTCTCTCTGGACCTTAATACCTTATTTAAAGAATGAAGGACCATTCTGTGTTCCTTTTTTCACTCTGCAGTTCTGTGATTGCAGTGTTCTTGGCAAAAAGCATGTTCAGCCAATTCGTGTTCTTCTCAGCTTAGTACCAGAAATTGTCTTTTCCTGCTCCATCAGCTTCACTTCTGTTGGTGCCCCTGCATGTGCTGGGACTTCTTAAGTGTCAGTAGAGCCACTGTGATATGGTGATTGACAAGAGCAATCTTGTGCTGGCTCAGAGAGTTCTCTTCCAACTCCATGTAGGTTCACACTGGTAGCTCCATTCTGCCACGGTGGCAGTATTTACACTGCAGAAATTGGCAAACTCTACAAATCAGAGAATCTGCCTTCCACCGTCAGAGCTAATTTACTGGTACCCACCAGATGGATGGCACTACTCCGTTTCCTACTTCCAATACTAAAAAGCAGAACAGCAGTGGTAAGAGCACAAGCTGTAAAGAATATTGTCCAGCTTTCAAATCTAGATTTGCCATTTTCAACAACAACCTGTGCCACCTGGACCTCGTGTAATAGCCCTTCATCTTTAACGAGGTTGCTATCAAAATCAAAGGAGACAATGCAAATAAATACTTTGCTCCTAACTTGGTACATGTGTTTGTGTGCTCAGTTGCTTCAGTCATATCCCACTGTTTGCGACTCCGTGGACCATAGCCTGCCAGGCTCCTCTGTCCATGGAATTTTCCAGGCAAGAATACTGGAGTGGGTTGCCATTTCCTCCTCCCGGGGATTTTCCTGACCCTGGGATCAAATCCAGGTCTTCTGTGTCTCTTGCATTGCAGACAGATTCTTTACCGCAGAGCCACTGGGGAAGCCCAACCTGGCACATGGTAATCTCTCAATAAATTTGTTATTGTTCTATTATTATCAGTGTCACTGCTTAGGAGTTTTACCAAAACCATTCTGAGTGAATAAGAGAAAATGCCTCTCTCCTTTTTGTATTTTGCATATAGGTAGGGAGGAATTGATGCAAAAGTCTTGTGTGCCAGTAAAGTAATTTTCAGAGTATTCAGTGAAACCTCAGTCTCTCTATTCTGTGTTTATTTCTTCCTCAGATGACAGAATACAAATCACAGTCTTGTGAGCTGGATTGGGAGGTAATCTTAAGAGGGATCGATCATGTTATTTTCAGAATCACCCTTTCTCTCCAACTTCTAAGGCTTTCTTATAGACTAGGCTTATCTGTTTTACTTTCTTTTCCCTTAGGATAAGTTCTTTCCCTAAAGCCTCCCAAGTCCTTCAAGAAAATAGACATCTGATCAGACTGAGTCATCAAGTGTCACACCTGGAGATCCTGACACCAATTCCGGGAACCCAAGCCTGTAAATCAATAAAGAGATCTCTGTTACCAAGCAGCATCCAGGATTGCTCCATCCTCCCAAGAATTAAACAAGTTTAAATTGTATCTTAATTGCCCTAAGTTCTATACAAAGGAGCATCTTCTCCTAATGAAAGATGTAAAATGGGAATTCTTAAGGGAAGTAGATCATTCTTCTCAAGGGTAACTTTAAAGTCAGAAACAAATTCTTGCTTTTCAGGATAGTGATGTTGGGGGATAGCGAAGATATGGCATGAGTGCTTAATCTTCCCATGGGTGCCCATGGTAGACACACATAATTGATCACAACCCTTTTTTTCTCTGAGCTTGTAAGTCTGAGGCTTCAAAATGCCTCCCAATGCAGTACTCTAGGCATCCATAATAAATCAATCAGAGTGGCACCTGATATTAAAACATATTTGCCATCCCAAGTTTAGATGAAGCAAGGGGATGGACAAAATGCCCAGGTTCTTTCTAATTCTGGTATTCCATAACATTCAAAGAAAACATCGATATAGAATCAAATCCTCAAGCTACTGTTGCCAGACCTGTATAAATATCACAGTTAATTTATGAAATACACTCACTTGCAGTGTCTACTAAAGATAGTCTGCCTTGCCCAGTAGAGTTTCTGGTTTTCTCTATCATGGATTCATCATTGGTCACATATTTTCTGCTGATCAAATATTGTTGATAGTGACATTGATGGCAATTGTCACTACTATTATTAATAATAATAGGTTTTCCTATATTTCCTAATACAAATAAAAGATAATGATGCAGCTTGGTAAAGTATTATATAACATGCCTCTGACCTCCCTCTTCCTGACCTACAGAAAGCACCCAGCCCTTCGCTGGTGCATGAATAACTTCTCTACCCCTTTTCCCTCCTAGTCTTCATCTGCATTTTCAATTGGTATTTCTGTTTAAATGTGTTAATCAGGGTGGATAAGTGTCAATTCTTGAGCTGAGGTCTGTCAATTCAGCTCTGAGAAAAAAGCATTGGTCCTTGTTACCAGGAGGTAAGTGCACATAAAAAGATGTGAAGAACAGACTTTTGGACTATGTGGGAGAAGGCAAGGGTGGGAAGATATGAGAGAATAGCATTGAAACACGTGTATTACCATATGAAAAATAGACGACCAGTGCATGAAGCAGGGTTCAAAGCTGGTGCTCTCAGACAACCCAGAGGGATAGACTAGGGAGGGAGGTGGGAGGAGGGTTCAGGATGGTGGAACACATGTCCACCCATGACTGATTCATGTCAATGTATGGCAAAAACCACCACAATATTGTAAAGTAATTAGCCTCCAATTAAAATAAATAAATTGATTAAAAAAAAAACAAGTACCAGCAATTCCCTACATTTGTACTGACCCATCTTTGTTAGATACTTTCTTTGCTCTGTTGGACTTTTGGCTTTGGCTCATGACCATTCTTGGATTTAGAAACAAATAAACTTTTTATTTTACTGATGACAAACTAAAACCCAAGATGAGACAGTGACTGTCCAGGTCTGCAAAGCAGCTGGCATCAGGGCACGACTACAGCCCAGCTCTCCGAGCTGCCACTCAGTTTAACTTTGGACCAAATCTTTTTGCTTCATATCATCTAGCTAGCCAGTTAGATGCAATCTATGTGTGGGTTGAACAGGAAGATGTTCTCATTAAATCAGATCTTGTTCTCAATTACAAACTGAATTTAAAGTCACTGTGTGTCGACACAAAATTTTCAGATTATGTGGGTCAGCACGCTCACTGTGGAATACATTCACAACTATACATGGGCAAATACACATCTGTGTTTGCATTGCCTCCCACACATGAATACCCAGCACAGCACACACTTGTTAATTTAATTTATTTATAAACATAACCTGCCAAATGTTGAGATGATGGATGATTTGGGGCTTTAATAAATCCAACATTGAATGAGCCCAAGAAATTGTCTGGTGTCAGCTTTTCACTAAATGCAATTAGTCATGTGGAAATATTACAGACATAAAAATAATCTTCAGCTGAATTTCATAAATTTGGTTGAGTACACAGAATGTAGGCAAGCTACTTGTTTAGAAAGAGAAAAAAGAAAGGTGGAGGAAGGAAAGAGAGAGAGAGATAAAAGAAAGAAAGAGGAAGAGGATGGGGAAGAGGGAGGAAGAAGATGGGGAAGAGGGAGGAAGAGGTGAGATAGAAGTATTAAAAGAGAAAGAAATTCCACTTGCCCTCAAGGTTGCACTGAAGTTATTCTTCCTTGTGTGAACAGTAGAAGGAGTGCTATTCTTTGTCTATTCTTTGCCTATTCTTTGCTCAGTATATATTGGTAATGCAGATGGAATGACAGCCCCTTGTTTTGATGCCCTCACTGCCTCGCTTTTACACTGCTTCATTTCCCAGGCAATCATCTGAGAGGGAGCCAGGCAACCTCCCCAAAGAGGCAAAGCCAATAGCAAATGCAGTTAGTTTAGAAGCTTGCTCTGCCCTCCGTGAGAAAACTGCACACACCACTGGAAATCACCCTGCTGGTCTCAGATTTTCCTGTCTCCCATGTCTTCTTCTTTTCCAGCATCTCTCATCCTCTGGACATTAGACTGTAGGTCCTGAAGAGAAGCAGCCCTGGGAGAACTGATCTCCTGATGGGTCATTTCCCCCTGTGCTTGTCCCTTCCTCATGCATTTGGCTGTGAGTTTCTTAAAGACACAGGTTGTTTCTTATAGATTCCCGGGTCACCAGTGGCTAGTTCATGAGTTGGCACATGAGAACTTCTCATGAGTACTTGTTGAATCAGTGAATTCTTTTGACTTTCCTCATCTCATCTAAGGCGAGGAAAGATTCACTAGATTCACTAGGAACTTACAAATGAGTTCTTAGAGAGGTTTATGCCTTCCCTGCCAGAGACAAATGTATTTTTAAAGAAAATAAGAAGAGGGCAACTTGGCTCAGAACCTCTGTTTTCTAATAGCAGGATGAGAAGTTTTAGTGACACATCTTCTTGAGGTCATTCTTGAGGTTGATCTGCAGTATCAGGCTATGTCTTAACTAAGGTGATTAGAACTTTTGCTTCACTGTGTGTTGTTTACTTTCACTGCTTAGCCCTGTGATACAAATATGCCTGGGAGACATGGCATAGTGTTCCAGCTGTTCCACCATCTGCTCCCTCTATCAGCAAGGCCACATTGAGTCGCCTAACCTCTCTGTGCCTCAGTTTTCCAATCTGTAAATGGGGATGATAGTACGTATATGGTTGTTGAGAATCAACTGAGCTATTAAATGTAGTTACCATTTTCCAGGTGAACTGCACCTGGAAAACGGTAGCTACTGTGTAAGAATCAGCTATTATTTTTCTTAGATCTCATTCTGTATAATTGTGAAATGGAAAAAGTAAACAACCTGTGCATTTCCCATTTGTATGATATTTAGCATGTCATAACAAAGGCTGTATCTGAAACAGGGGCCCCATATAGTGGCTTGGGGAGATGATGCGACTCATATTCTTGAGTCTAGCAGTGGAAATTAGTATAATGGGAGAGAATTTTCCAGGAACAACTTCATTGCCATCAGGAAGGAAACAGAGCGATGACCTCAGATTCTGAGTCACTGACTATGGGGGAAGAAATCTTGACAGCAATAAACAGAATTTGGTGCATACACTGTGATTTGAGGAGCAGGTCCTGCAGTGAAGCTGAGGCTGGCTTTTAAACTTAATTATGCACATGTTTCTCCAGCAAGAGTTTATTGAATCATATGGTGTGAATCATAAACGAACACTAAAAACCTGGCTGGGTTGACGGCTACAAGCTACAAAATGATCTTTAAAGATCAAATATTTATTCCAAAATCCCAGGAGCCAATCACTTCGCATTAAAGTCAAAAGCAAGTGATCCATTCTTCCCCAACAGTGGCTTATTAATCTTCTCCCTGATTGGAATACGCACAAATAGCCATCCCCCTCACACCACTCCACACGGAGGAGTCAATTTGGGTGACGCACAGCAAATGCATAATCCACAGGATTTAGTAGGTTGCCTTGCCAGTGAATTATTTCTGCAGAGCTTGACATAAATCAACCTCAGGATGCACCATTCGGGGGATGTAAATGTCTGTCTGGGTTCCCCAGTAGTTTTCTGGATTCCCTCCAGGAGGACTTCGTTAGGCTTGGGGAAACACTCCGAAGGGTGACTTCAGAGGGTGGCTACTGGGGACAGGAGGACAGACATTCCATCCTCTGCTTACTACAAACCACCTCCTGATTAGCTGCTCAACCCAGGACTCCTCATCACCCAAGGAAGAGAGGCTCTACTCTGGTCCCCACCCGCTGCCCAAAGCTGCTGCCTCGTTTCTAATTTCCATTCCCTTTGGGAGCTGAAATACAAGCTGGTATCACCATGGGAGCTTTGCAGCAGTTCTGGGTTACTCCTTAGAAAACAATTTTTTTTAAATTTTTTCTTTGAATTCATAAGGCAAAGTTCATAACTCTGCCTGTGGCTGGTGACTTGGTCTCTGTGATTTCACAATAGTTATATATGTATGTGCGTATACTTGGTGAAGCGTTAAGTATAAATATCTCCGTTATGGTCCACTGGAGGAAAGCCACCCTCCTGAGGGGAGCTGCTTAGGCTCTCTCCAAATGACCACCCAGCTTGCTCATCTGCCACAACCCCACAAGTTCAATCACACCTCCCGGATAATAAAAGTCTGATAGAGGTCCATAGGTTTCTAGATGCTGATTCAACCTAAATGCTTTTGTTTGCTCCGGGGAGCGAGCTCCGCCTCTGGCAAAGGTCATGAGGAAGGAGGCTTGGCATACGCAAAGGCGGGATCAAGCCTCAGGAGTCTCCCTGGAAATTCTCGAGCAATCTACCCCCAAAACCAGAGTCTGCCTACTTTCTGCTTTGTGCTTTCACCTACACCTCTGACTTTACGGGGGCCTGTCCCCCACGACCTCTCTGAAAAAAGAGTTAGCTTACAGCTCCAGTTAATAATTCCTGGGTGTGACAGTGTTTAACCTACAAACTCCTTTGGAAATCCTCTAGCCTGCCTGAATAGGTTTTTCCGGCCACATGTGATTGTTCAGAGCCTCCCAACTGTGAGAGGCAGGAGATGTTCTAAACTGTGTAAACACAGATTCTTTTGAGTAGTTAAAAGATTGATTAGAAATTGTATTGGTGAAGGGATTTTCACTTGTTGAGCCAATGTTTGCTGCTAAGTTTCCATATCCCTTACCTGCTGTGTCCCTGGCAGTGTATTGATTAATATAGTTGGTGTAAGTAGTCGCTTTAATGTTTGTAACCTGGGACCCTTGAGTTAATTCTTTTTCTTGTTATAGCCCACCACACCTTTGCTCTGTAGGAATGCAACTTTATCTAATGCTTTTTGGAGGCTGGCGCCTGACTTTAGAATAATCACCTTTAGAGGAAAAGGCCTCCGGGCCAGAAGATGATGCAAATCACCTAAACTTTTGCATATGATATGTTTGCAGGAAGAAAGCCTGGCTTACTGCATGACTCTACCCCTTCCCCCATTATCCTCTATGCATAACTTAAGGTATAAAAACAACTTTGGAAAATAAAGTGCGGGCCTTGTTCACCGAAACTTGGTCTCACCATGTCGTTCTTTCTCTTACCTTCTGGCTGAATTATTCAGCCTCTTTTCTCCACTGAATTTCCTCACTGAGCTATCCTTATTTCAGCCTCTTTTCTCCACTGAATTTTCCTACTGAGCTATCCTCATTCTATTACTCTTTATATCCTTAATTAACGTTTAATTAAGCAATTGTTTCCTGATCTTCGCCGACGCCGTCCCCGCTTCGAATTCCCTGGATCAGCCGGGGCTGGTCCCCGGCAGTTTGCAAAAGCAAGTAAACGCTCCTTGGAAAATTCTGCTGACACATTTAGGTTTTGAGGAGCTTGTCTGTGATGGCTTTGAAGCACAAACAGGGGGACAATGGATGATTCCTGTGTACACGACGAAGGAAAAAATTATCATCGCTGTTATTAAGACCATCACTTTCTCTATCTTAATCCTGGCTTGTTTTGTCTATTTAATAAGAATTTTTGCTCCTTAAATAGATATGACCAGCTGAGCTCCCAGGACTACATGTATTAGGAAGATAGATTTTGTTTATTCTGCATTTTTTAAAAAAATAGAAGCCAGTGCATGCATGCAGGCTCATTTGTGTCCAGCTGTTTGCAATTGCATGGATTATAACCCACCAGGCTCCTCTGTCCTTGGAATTCTCCAGGTAAGAATACTGGAGTGGGTTGCCACGCCCTCCTCCAAGGGATCTTCCAGACACGGGGATCAAACTCACGTCTCTTGTGTCTCCTGGATTGGCAAGTGGATTCTTTACCACTGAATCACCTAGGAAGCCCCATAGCAGCCAATATTTCAATTAAAAAATAATAATTAATTTTCTACTAAAAAGAAATCATAAGATTAGGGCCCTAATCTCCCAGGGCCCACACTGCTATGTAGAATACCCTCTTGGCAGTTCCCTTAGTTGGATATCATTTCCAGTGTACCATACTCCCCACTGTTTCTAGTTATCAGTTATCTGCAGATACTAAAGCCCAGCCCTTTCCAATCTTTAGTACTTTCTACATGTTAGTACCTTCCATGGAGACATGTACATACGTGCATGGCCCCTGGTGTGATGGTGTGGCTAGAGTGAGGTCACCCTGTTTGAGGAGAGCTTCAGCTCCAGAGGCTTCTGTCATCACATCCAGTTCTGTCACAGAAGGGCAGCTGTTCTCAGATGTAGGAGTTATTTGCAGTAAGTTCCCTATATACGGGAGCTTCCCAGGTGGTGCCAGTGGTAAAGACCTCACCTGCCAATGGAGGATATGTAAGACATTCGGGTTTGATCCCTGGGTTGAGAAGATCCCCTGGAGGAGGAAATGGCAACCCACTCCAGTGTTCTTGCCTGGGAAATCCTACAGAGGAGCCTGGTGGGCTATAGTCCGTGAGATTGCAGAGTCAGACACAGCTGAAGCAACTTAGCACATGCACACACCCCTACGTATAAATGGGTTCTATTCCAAAAGCCCATTCATAAGTACAATTTGTTCATAAGTCCAATAAAGTTATCCCAGGTACCTAACTTTTACAGACAATGCCAGACATGTGAACTGACTTACGTGATTGAACATGCAAACGCACATTCACATCTCTGAAAGTTCACTTGTAGGTCTGTATGTAGGGGACTTACTGTACTTTCTAGGTTGTTACTGAGGCTTGGTGGGGACTACACTGGCTCTCCTATCTCTGTAGCAGGGTCAGCCAAGAGAGTCCTGGGGCCTAAGCTGCTGCTGGACTCAGTGGCCACCTTGACTTCCACAATTCCTCTGAACCAGACAACCAAAATCCACTGGATAATATCCAGATCCAAGAGCCAGAATAAGAAGATGGGGACAAATATCCACTTCCACGTGGTTCTTCCTCTTACAGAGATCTAGACACTGCCAGCAAACCCTAGCAGAGGAAGTCCTACATGGGCTGAGTGGGCACCAGAGTGCAAAAATATCTATATGAGTTTGTTACAAAGTGAGAATGTCAAGGATTTCTGATGCCAAGAGCAGGAATGGCACAGCACTTCTCCACAGATGGTGCCAAGCTCTTTCCAAACACTGACTGGGGTCTGTAGGGTCATTGGTGGCTCTGTAACTGACCATGTTTCTCTGGGTTCTTATACCAGAAGAGTTCTTTTTACACACAAGTTATGATTACACCCCATCCCAATTCCTGAACAGCCAAGATCCAGTTACCTTAGATGTAACTGTTCCTTGCCCCTCCCTACATGGATATGACAATATTTTATAAAATATCCTCATGGAAATACCACGTTTAACCCATTAGTCACTCCCGTTCCAGCCTCTATTTGTAGACAAGCTCTCTTATCTATGTGTATGTTGTTTATTTTGACTGCTTGGTCCTGTGATACAAATATGCCTGGGAGACGTGGCATGGTGTTGCAGCTATTCCACCATCTACTCACTCTATAAATAAACAAGGCCACTTTATGTCACCTAACCTCGCTGGGTTTCAGTTTTCCAGTCTGTAAACAGGGATGATAGTACTTACATGGTTGTTGGTGAGGATTAACTGAGCTGTTAAATGTAAAACACTTTGAACAGCACCTGGAAAATGGTAACTACTGTGTAAGAATCAGCCATTATTTTCTTTAGATCTCATTCTGCATGACTATGAAATAGGAAAAGTAAGCAACCTTCACATTTCCCATTTGTATGATACTTAGCATTCATTTCATAACAAAGGCTGTATCTGAAACAGGGGCCCCATTTAGTAGGGGAGATGCTGCTCCTCGTATAGTTGAGTCTAGCCCCGGAAATCGTCAAACTGCCTAATAGTGGACCAAAATACCCTGTCTTTGCTCTGGTTCTGGAGAGCCTAAGTTAAAGCTCCTAAGGTTTTTGTCTACCACTCTTCACTTGGGAGTGAAGGATACTAGAGTTGATGAATAGGATTCTAATGAAACATATGTAGCACCAAACCTTCTACTACAAACAACTCAATTTTGTTCACTGCATTCTTTACAAAAACGCACCTTCTTTGGTTGCCACCTTCTCATATTTTATGCCATCATTTATGTCCTGGAAGATTGTCAGTGGGGCTTCCCTGATGGCTCACTAGGTAAAGAATTCACTTGCAATGCAGGAGAAGATCTGGGTGGGGAAGATCTGCAGATTTTCAATAGCTAAAGGATCTGAGAGCTATTCAGAAAACCCAGCAGAATACCAATTCTTGTGGCTCAAGAACAAGAGGAGGTGGACCTTGACTGATTGCAGTCACTATGGAAGAACATCTGGAGGACACCCTCAGACCTTCCATCAGACAGTGGGCAGGGGCTGATAGACAAGCCCTATCGGCTTGGCACCATCCATGGAGAAGTGCTGTGCCATTCCTGCCAACCAGACAGGTCAGACCTTCAGACACATAACAGATCTCTTCTACAGGATGCTGATATTCAAGACCCTCTGAAATGGCACCTGGCTCTGGTCTCCCTTGGGCTCATCTCCACTCCATAGAGCCCAGTTCACAGGGAGCTGCTCTCTGGCCAACACCTGGGTGATTTGAATACAAGGTGGAAGAGATGATGGATTCCCCAGCAGCAGAAAGCCAACTCTATCAACTGGCTTTCCTGGAAACCAGACAAGCCAGAACCAATGTTTTGGAAATCTATCTCATGCACTCACAATGTACCAGAGCATGTTAGCATTTTCCATTAAGTAAACCTGGGGAAGTCTGACCCTCCTCTGTGAGTTGTGGGAGAAAACAGTGTCAGAGACATCACAGGTTTCTCATCATAATCAATTGCAGCTATGGCCACACCATCCAGGAAGTTTCTCCAGAATTCACATTCCAACCTTTATTATTATTTTTTAAATGATTTGTTTATTTATTTTATTTTTGGTTGCACTGGGTCTTCATTGCTGCACATGGGCTTTCTCTATTTGCAGCAAGCGGGGGCTTGTCTTCACTGTGGCGCTGCAGCATTTCACTGCAGCGGCTTCTCTTGTGGAGCATGGGCTGCAGGGCACACAGGCTTCAGTAGGTGCAGCACATGGGCTCAGTTGTGGCCCACTGGCTTAGTTGCTCTGTGGCATGTGGAATCTTCCCAGACCAGGATTGAACCCATGTCCTCTGTATTGGCAGGCAGATTCTTATCCACTGTACCACCAGGGAAATTCCCAACCTCTACTTTAAAACACCAGACTTTCACCTGGTTTCCCCATTCCACTCTGACTAGGCTTCAGCAAAGCCCATCCCAGGCCAGGGCCAGCATGCTCAGGCCCTCATTCATTTGAGATAAGGGATTAAAGCTGAAAGAAATATGTATTTTCCAGCTCCGTCTTGGTTGCTCATGGTAATGGAAGTCTCTCTTTGTTCCCCATGCCCTAACAAGTACTCTCGCCTTCTTCCATGCCATGTTTTGTTAATCAAAGCCACTTACATTGTGCTTTGAGTGTCCTCTGAGCTCCTGACCACTGTCTGGCTGAGGTGCTAAAGGAACGAAGAAATGCCCCAATAGCAGCCGCAGACGGAAGCAGCCACTGCCTTGAGGAGGATGGATAATCCACAAATTGGATAGTCAGCCAATGAATAAATACACATTGATTATGTTCATTTAACTACCAGTATCAACTGCCTATGGGGAGGATGAACTAGTGGAAAAAAAAAAATTGATGAGCTGGTTAATGTGGCTTATTGGCGAGACAGTTTTAACGTCATGTGGCTTTAAGAGTCCTGTTAAAAAAAAATTAATGTAGAGATTGCATTTTAATGGGTCTGAATCCATAAGCAGTGGGTTGCAAATATGTGTCTCTAGGGGCAGTTCCTGCATTAGGCTCTTTGCTCTGAGATCCTCTGGGGGGAAGAGGGTAACACATCATATTGAACCTTTGTTAAGTACCAGTGGTGCTGTGTACAGAATGCAGAGTGCAGTCAGGTGGGAGATATGAATGGCAGTGTGATAGCTCTCAGCTGCTGAGCAGGTAACAGTGGGATGACCTAGTGCAGGGGAGCTGTGATGGGGCTGAAACAAGGGTTGATGAACGAGTTGGGCAGTGAATGGGACTTGATGCTAAAAGTGATGGAAAGGGGAAATCAAATCCTAATGGACTTAGAGGAGACTTAGATGATGTTAGGTGGTATCAAGAGAAGAAGAGTGAGAAAGAGAGAAGAAGAGAAGAAGAAGAAGAAATAGGAAATTATCTAGTCTCATTTATTCCTCTATCACTAAAATTCACCCTGACCTGTACTTCCTTGTTCATATCACTTTTACCACAGGATTTGACTCTAAACCTTACTCAAGTCATTCAAGAAATCTTTACTGGACCATTGCAACTTGCAAGGATTTCTCACATTGATTATTTCCTTGGATGATATTTCATGGGTCATTGTAACAGTATTTTGTTCTTGTAGTAAATGTTATTTAATTTTTGCAAATATTTCATAAGCTCCTTGGGGGCAGATTTTGTCATTTACTTATCTCTGCATTCCCCACAGCTCCTGGTACCATGTTGGAACATAGAAGGTACAAAGTTGATGATTATGAGCTATACTTACTGTGAAAGTGGAAGTCTCATGAAAGTTAACGATCCTCCCACACCCCCCAAGGCTGAGGCTCTCTGGTGTTCTTGACAAATACCTAGGATGGCTGATTCTGACCTACATTCCTCTCTTAGTGTCTTCTCTCTAGAATCCTCCTTTTCCTCTCCTTGATTTCCAAGTTCCAGCCCTAGAAAGAGCGAGTCAGTGGCAAGGGACCTTTCCACATCTCCACAATAATCTTCAAACAAGTATGCCTCCAAAGTTTTTCTTTGGGAGCCTGGGTATTCTCTTCTCACCCAACCAAAGTTCTCAACATTCCATAAAAACCACTGCACCAGCTTTCCCTGGGTCAGACTCTGTTTTCTGGTTTCCTTATTTCTGAGCTATGTTCTTGAATCTTCAGTCCCCTCTTTACATGACTCTCAAATTACCAAATTACCAATTGGAAGCCCTGCCTGGCTTTGGTCTTTAGGACGCCACTTCTTACTTGGGTCAGCCCCTTTGGCTCTTTGACTGCATTTTGAGAGCAAGTGAGCCTGGTCCTTGTGCCAGATCCTGTTTGCCAGACGCCCTGCTTGTCAAAGAGGGAGCATAGAAGAAGGCTTTTCTTTAAGTGACCCATATGAGTAAGAAAAACCAAGCCATGTTTTCACCTGATCATCCTGTCTCTACATGGAGGCACCAAGAAGTGACATGCTGGCAAACAGAGGCTCATTTTATTGCTATCATTTGGAGGATCCATGTGTTTCCAGAAATGTAGAAAACTCTCACTCTCCTTTTTACCTCTAGTGTTACCTTTAAACCCTGAGCTCCTTTACACTTGGCTTAAAAGCAATCTTTTCAATGCTATAGAGCTTTTAATTCTTCAAAGTTTTTAATCTCATTTCATCCTTACAATGTCCCTGTGAGGTAGGTAGGGCAGGCATTATTAAACCCATTTGAATAATGAGCAAAAAGAGCTCAAGAAGATGAAGTGTCTTGCTCCACATCCTCTGAGAAGAGATCCTTGTTTCCTGACTCCTGAGTCAGTGGCTTTCTTTTGTTTTTTTTTTTAATCATTCTAGGAATCTTAAGTAACTTGGACATTCTCTTTTCAAACTCTCTTGTGTCCTGGCTCAGGTTGGACAGGAAGGAGAAGGAAGGGTGTGGGAGATGGACTGTGGGGGGAGATGCAGGAGAAAGAAGGTCCAGAAGGGGAAAATGCTTACATGACTTGCATATCAATAGCTACTCATTAGCGAGGGAGAGGTCAGGGCACTTGCCGATAATTATGTGTGCATTATGGTACTTAATGGAAATAGTGCTGTATCTGCCCCATCAAAAACTAATCTGCCCAAGAGATACCCAGGCCCAGCACAGCAAGAATGAAATTCCCTCTGGGCCAGCTTCTGGAACTGAATCTGAAGCCATTAGTATCAGAAGCCCCAGGGAGTGCATCTAGCATGCTGATTCAGACAGTGTAGACTCCAGCCATAAGTAGGGCCAGGCTGGGAACTGGAGAAGCAGCTCTGGAGACGGGATGCTTAGTTAGACTTATCCAGGCTGCCCACAAGTATGGGCTGTGGAAAGGGACTAGAGGACCTTCTCTGCCCTAGTTCCATGAGGTCTTGGCATAAAAGCTCTGCTAGTTCTCTAAAGTGCAGCCAAGCATTTTGTTCCTCTCCCAACTCTATCCTAAGCATAACTATGCCCAGGTCTTACCCAGGGCATCGTGAACATGTATCTTTCTAGTTCATGTCTGGCTTCCTCTTAAGTTCAAGGTGGGTGGGTTTTTCCCTCAACCTTGCAGAGCCACCAACAACCTTGCCTCTAGGAGCCACCGCTTACATAGAGCAGGAAGGCTGCCCTGTGAATACTGGGTGCTTGGGTGCTAAACCTATCTCTGCCTTAGCCAGTTTTGTGACACTGACTAAGGCTCTGCCCCCTTTGCTAGTAACTGTTTTATCTGAAGATGGGTTATCAACAGCTGCTCACCAGGTGGCTGTCAGGCCTTGATTTCATTTGAGAAGAGAGGGGACAAGGGAGGCTATAAAAATATAAAGAATTCTAGAGGCAAAATATTGTTCTTCTATAGATGAGAGGACTTCCTTCCCACCCGCCCCCCCCCCCCACGCCAAAGGAAGCACTGCCAGCTGGTATCCCAAGACACTATCAGATAAACAGTTGACATAGATTATCTCTTGGGGTCCTGCTAGTTCAGACAGAGCATGGGACCTAGTCACTGAAAGAGTCAAGGATGGAGAGAGGTCACTCATGCTCTGTCCAGAGAGCCAATGGACCATTCCTGCTCTGATGATCTATTACTTCCCCTCTTTTCCTCTGGTGTTGCCCCTCCCATGGTAATAGACTCACAGGTGGCAGCTGTCACATAGAGAAGACAGCATGTCTTTTCCAAATGTCTATCCCTCCCTTATCCATGTATCCTGAGGGTCCAGAGCTAGTTGGGGTTGGGAAGTCTTGGATCCTCCAGCTTTATAGAAGAAGGAAATATAGTCCAGAGAGAAGACGTTGCATTCAGAGCCAGTTAGGGATGGATGCCAGAGTAGAACCTCACTCCTTCAAAGTCAAGAGCTCCTCATATGGAATCAGTGATGGATGGAAATGAGATCATACTACCTCTTGATCCAGCTGAATCTCTGAACCAATCCTATGTCATGAAATATCCTAACTCTAACCCTTACACATTCAATCTACTTATTGTGTTACACAAGTAAATCTAGATTTGTGCCGATCCGTATGGTAGCCACTCGTTACATGTGGCTAGGGCTTCCATCTATGGGGTTGCACAGAGTCGGACATGACTGAAGCGACTTAGCAGCAGCAGCAGCAGTCAATCAAAACAAATTAAATTAAAATTAAAATTTTCAGTCACACTAATTACATTAAAAATGCTTAATAGCCACATAGAGCCGATGGCTACCATACTGGACAATGTATATAGAATATTTCCACCACTGAAGAACGTTCTGTTGTACAACACTGGTGGGGGGCTGGGGATTGGTTCTCTCATTTTACAGATGGGAAGACTAGGGCCTGGAGGAGGGGAAGGGTAGCACCTTGTCTCAATCCTGCAGTCAGTGACAAGAGAGACCCTACTTTTTTTACATTAAATATCAAGTCTTTGGCAATAAAATGTAATGATTGTTTTCCATCTGATAGTCCCCGGAAGTAAGGCCTCTCAAATTTCTACAAGGAGTGGTCTCAAGAAAACAACCTGAATGAGGTTTCCGTTGCTGCATTTTCATATTAGTTTAGATAAGATTGAGAAAATGCTGACTGTCCATAACAAAGATTGAAGGTGAATAGATGAGGACGTGTGTGTCAGGGGTGAATATAGACACACTTCAGGCCATCCCCCGTCATAAGCTGCCTTTCCACAGTATTTCTGTAAAATAAGCTCATCCCTCTTCCTCCCAAATAAACAAATAAAACTTTGTTTAATATACTAGAAATATCCTTAACTTGTTTGGTGAAGGTTATCCGACTTTGACAGTACTGACAATAGCTAATAAACATTGTATTGCTATTAATATACTAGAAAAGTAGTGTTTAAAAAAGGGAGGTAAAAACCCAGATTTACAATAATGGTCAGACTATATCTGTGTTGTTCTGTGAGGCATTTTAGGAGGACTAGAGATAAACAAATGTATATTATAAAGTATATAGTGAAGCCTGATATGAGAGAATTGGAATGTTTAACTTACAGAAAAGAAGACTCAGATGGAATATATATATATATATATATATTTACACACACACACATACACACATTTCTAAATATTTGAAGAGTTGTTGAGTAGAAAAAATTATATTTGTTACAAGTTTGTCTATTTGGCTTATTTCCATCATTGTTATTATTACTTCATATTAAAATCTCATTTTCTTTAAAATAGCACTTAAAAAGTTCACTGGGAACTTCATATTAAAGGGAGTCTGTTGTCCGAAATAAGATGGCATTCGATACAGATATTGTGAAAACGTCTACAGTATGAAATGGACACGGCTGAGGTTATTCTTTTCTCATTAATCAGGATAGGTTGTGCTATTGTTTGTTTCCATTTTTCATCTGTCCTAAGGATTTTAGAGATGTGAGGAGGTTTCAGAGAAGAAACAAAGGAGTTGCGGTTGTACTGCCTTTCAGGGCAAGCCTGGGTGACTTGAGGCCAAGCTGAATACACTGCAGGCAAGTCCTCACCCAGCCCACTCACTGCCCAGAGTCCTCGTCCCTCTCCACATCTGTCCTCCGTGCCTGGAGTGACATGATTGCTTTTTTTCCCCAGCATTTGTACAAATAAATTAAATGGTAATAATTTTCTTTTTTCCCCATAAAGAAAGAAATGACAACACAATTTAAAAGCTGGCAGGCTGTTAAAAAAGGGCCCATATAGCCTCAGACAAACAGAGCCAAGACAGAGCCCCTTGGCTGGGCTCGCAAGTCTCCGTGGACAGGGGTCCTTACCCTGATGACAATGGCATTTGGGGGTTAAATTGACTCAGGCACGTCCCAAGAACAGAGTCTGGTCCCACAGGTTCGTACTGGAGGCAGCGTAGGATGAAAAGTGGAAGTGTTAGTTGCTTAGTCGTGTCTGACTCTTTGTGTCCCATGGACTATATAGCCTGCCAGGTTCCTCCATCCATGGAATTTTGCAGGCACAAATACTGGAAAATTGCCACTTCCTCCTCCAGGGGAACTTCTCGACCCAGGGATCGAACCCCTGGTCTCCTGCATTGTAGGCAGTTTCTTTACCATCTGAGCCACCAGGGAAGCCCTGAGGGAACATCAAAAACAGCACATCCTAGAGGAGACAGGCCCTAGAAGTAGCAGTTCAGATGAGGGACATTTACAAGCTCACAGCGCACAGAAGCTTTGTTGTGGTACTGCCAAGCTTCCCTTTTACTCTGGAAGCGACAGCTTGTCTCCAGACACAATCTGAGATAAATAAATGGTGGAAGTGGTGTAGAGGTTTGAGTTCGATTTCTAAATTTTTGCTAAATCTTTAGCAGAAGTCAAGGAAATCAAGAAAGATGGGACTGATTCAGTATCTCAGAGTTGCTGCCTCAGCAGACTGGCTTCCTTCCCTGTTCATCCTCACCTCAACAGAAACTTATGATGAACATTTCTTACCTTCTGTAGCATCTATCTGCCTCAGGCCCCCAGCCCACCTCTAAGAATTTTATCGGCACAGCCATTTATATAGAACCAAACCTTGCATTACTGACAACACACAGGTCAACACCATTATCATCATCATCAAAGTTCAACATGCTGCCTTGGAACGTGTTTCAGATAGTGTTTCATGGAGCCACTGAGGGGAAAGGAGGTCTGAGTAAGGAGGCCTACGACCGTACCTCCCCACCTTGTACCAGAGCCTTTTTATGAGGCTGGAGGGCTTCAAGGAAGCAATACATGCTTCCTTCCAATACATAGCATGCATAAGAGTCTTGAACCAATAATCTTTCTTTCTGAAAAGTCTCCCAAATTATGGTAGGCATAGGAAATTAATGTAGAAGTTTAATCTGGTTATACAGAAAGACTGTGGTCATCCAACAGCATCCAGTGATGTGGTGCAGCAAGGTGTGATGTGGTGTGCTGGGGTGTGACGTTGTGTTATGTTGTAGTGTGGCACAGTATTGTGTGTTGTGTTATGGTGTGGTGTGGTATTGGGCATTGTGTTGTGGCATAGTATTATGTGTTGTGGTGTGGTGTGGTGTGGTTTGGTCTGGTAGTAACTTTTGTCTCCTGTTTCCCCTCACCCACTTCTTCGCTGGGGTCTTCAGGTCTTCTCCTATTGAGTTTTAGGCTTTACATCACCCTCACAGGGCTACTTTGCCTCACAGAATCTTTGCCCTTGTAAAGATCCTCAGATCTTTGTCACGTTACACAGAATTGCTTCCATTTAGCACCCACTTACAAGCCAGTTGTCACAGCTGCCCAGGAATTGTTAGCTGATAAGAGTTTTAAAGTATTCTTTCTCCTTTCAATGAATAAGAACCCTGGAAAATCACAAAGTCACCCAAAGAAATGAAAGAGAGAATATTTTTGAGCAGAATAGGGTGTTTAATAATCTTTAAATTCCACCCAGGTTAGAATCATGACCATTCATCTTGCTGTTTTTCAGTCACTAAGTTGTGTCCAGCTTTTTGCAACCCCATGGACTGCAGGACACCAGGCTTCCCTGTCCTTCACTATCTCCCAGAGTTTATTCAAACTTATGACCACTGAGTCAGTGATACTATCCAACCATCTCATCCTCTGTTGGCTCCTTCTCCTCCTGCCCTCAGTCTTTCCAGGAACAGGGTAAACTCAGGTCTCCCGCATTTCAGACAGATTCTTTACCATCTGAGCCACCAGAGAAGCCCCAATCATTTATGATATTCTCTTAAATATCAACCAATAGCCAGGGAGCAAAATGACTATTTTTATGGGTTGCTTCTGGCTCTAGTCTTGTAAAGTCAATTAGCATATTGACCCATTGCTGGAGATTGCAAGAAAAGTTCATTCTTCCTGTCTGTTTTGGGCAGAGACAATGAGATTTCCCTGATACTACAATGTATCAATAACTAAACCAAATTGTATGCAGACTAAACTAAATGAAGTGTAAGACTATCCTGCTGTGTAACAAATCTAGTGGAAGTTCATTGTATTATTCTCCAGTTCAACAAAGAGGTCAGTCTGTACCTACCTGTCTCTACACAGTAGAGTTAGAAATCTGAAACTCAAAAACTCTTCTAGAACAGAATTTGAAACCACTGAGCTGAAGCTACACTCACAACCTGAAGAGCAGTTTTGAAGAGTATCTTGATCCTCTCAGCTGTGTTTTTCAATAAATGGACAACCCCATTGCATTCTGTGTTATGTATTTAAGAGAATGTCTTTTTTCCTCAGTTTCTGCTGGATCAAGAGAGAGATAAAGGACTCTGAGCTCAACAAGATACCTTTTCTCTTTCTGCTGGGCACATAGCTTGATTTCATTTCCCAGTCTCTCTAGTGACTGAGTTCTGGTCTATGGAACATGGACAGATGTAACGTATGTAAATTCCGAGTCTGGACTATAAAAACCTGTGCACCTCTCACCACACACCCTCCTTACCACATCTGCTGGCTGGATATGGGCATCCAGTACAGGACTCGAAGACCCCATGGGATGGAAAAGTCATGGTTTGCAAGGATTCTGAGTCCAGCCACTTTGGAGAGCTACCTGACCAGGAACACCAGCAATGAACTATCTCATAAAACAGAACTAAATTTTCGTAATGTTAGGTCACTGAGCTGTGGACTTATTTGTTACAGCAGTTAGTCTATCTTGACTAATACATCACTTCACTTAAGTTACCATCTTTATATCTAAAAAGACTGTAGTTAGCACAAAATTCTAAAAATCAGAGGACCCATAGCTATGAAATATCATTTTGCTGTAATATATTGGAAATGGGATGGAGAAGAAGAATTTTCCTGTCCTGTGCTATATGGTCAGTTAAGTTGACTAAAGATCTTATTCTAATGGGCTTTCCTGGTGGCTCAGGGATAAAGAATCCGCCTGCAATGCAGGAGCTGCAAGAGATGCTGGTTTGATCTGGGTTAGGAAGATCCCTTGGAGGAGGGCATGGCAACCCACTCCAGTATTCTTGCCTGGAGAATCCTGTAGATAGAGGAGCCTGGCAAGCTACAGTCCATAGGGTTACAAAGAGTCAGACATGACTAAAATGACTTAGTATGCATGCACACATATTCTAATGAGATCACCAACGAGGAAGATTTTCAAGTCCTGGCTGATTCAGAAAGGGTTTTTATCAGGAAACGTTTGCCAAGGTTGTTGCTGTTGTTCAGTCACCAAGTCGTCTCCGACTCTTTCCAAACCCATGGACTGCAGCAAGCCAAGCCTCCCTGTCCCCCTCCATCTTCCAGAGTTTGCCCAAGTTCATGTCCATTGGCAGGGCTAGCAACGTTATAAAAATTGGATAAATAGGTCTGTAGTACATCCAAGGCCACAGTTATGAAGACAACAGTGTATCAAGTCTGATGGCCCATCAAAATCAGCACTGAGAGCTTGGTAATCCTAGTTGGGAATATCATCAGAAGAGTAGTTTGCTGCCAGGGGCAAGTTGAGATAAACGGTTCAAGCCTGAACCATTAGAGGCACAGATATGCTGGGGGTTTACAATGCTCAGTGTGTCTGGGGCCAGAGAATGTGATGGCTTCAAGGCAGACTGCTTCACAAGGCAATTAAGAAATAACCCTAGTTAAGTTTCAATCATTCTTCAAAACTTATTTGCAATAGAATTTTTAAATAAACACAGCTTTCAAAGCTTAATTGGCAAATATAGACTTAGTTCTGAGTTTCAGCCAGAGAAATACATTGTCCCTTGAATAATGTGTCAAATAGAAAAATGTATTTGAGAAAAGATATTGTAAGAATTCTAGAATGTATACTCCAAAGCGCATTGCCCCCAAAGAGTTAGGAGCTCTGGTTCTGAATGCTAATTTGACTGAGGTGGTGTATAACCTTGGGCAAATCAGCCATCCTTGTTTTAGTTTTCTCACCTGAAAATAAGGAAATTAAATCTGATTCCCCGAAAATAGAGTCATTTACAACTATAAAGTTCTCCAAGTCTAAGATATAACCTTTCATAAGTGTGTGTGGAACGGGCAGTGAGAGAGAGAACAAGGAAAATGTGTCTGCCTTGGTATGGAAGACTGGAGTCTGAATATAAATTCTGGTTGAGTCTGGTCACAGATTATCATTCATTAGAGAGTACACTGACTCCAGTGGTCAAGACAACCCAGACACCTTGCCCCACCACATAAAGGGAGCCTGTTCAGGAGCTAACTCTGAAAATTTCTCCCGAATCTCACATGGCAGAGAAAAAGATCACAGGCCTTTCAGTAAACAGAAAGCACTGTCCATACCCTTCCCTCCTCAGCTCTTTTGAATCATTGACGAGGGATTCAACTGCCCTGAGCCCTAGTGCTCTCTCATCTGTAAAATGGTAATAATCAAGATCTCCCAGAATGTGGGGCTTGGGTAAAGAATCAGCCTGCAATGTAGGAGACTCTGATTTTATCCTTGGGTCAGGAAGATCCCCTGGAGAAGGGAATGTCATCCACTCCAGTTTTCTTGCCAGGAGAGTTCCATGGACAGAAGAGCTTGGTGGGCTACATTACATGGGGTTGCAAAGAGTCAGACATGACTGAACAATCACACTTTCACTTTCCCAGAATTTGAGACCAGTACAAATGACTGTCATTCTTTGAGTCTCCTGGTTCATTAAACAAGTGAAGAAATGCCAAAACAAGCCTCATAACCATCAGAACATATTTTAAATGTTCACATTCAATAAACTATTATTTTAAATACATACAGACATACGGGGTAACATTTGGCAATGCAAATGGCCCTTTATGAAAGTGAGGGCCAGATAAAACATCCCTAAACCCCTCCTTAAACCCTGACTCACATACTCCTCCTTCACCCCATCACATAGCTTTCTTTTGATGGATTCAACGTGGTGGATTCAATTGTGGTGGATTCTAGTGAGAGACTGAATGAAAAAAAAAAAAAAAAACGTTTATAAAGTGCCTGACATCACACAGACAGTAGGCACACAATAAATGGAAGCTATTATAATGAGGATGACCTGGGGATGAATTTGAAGTTCAGTAAAGCCTTGAAAGGACTTCCATGGTGGCTCAGACAGTAAAGCATCTGCCTACAATGTTGGAGACCCAGGTTTGATCCCTGGGTCAAGAAGATCCCCTGGAGAAGGAAATGGCAACCCATTCCAGTACTCTTGCCTGGAAAATCCCATGGACGGAGGAGCCTGGTAGGCTACAGTCCATGGAGTCGCAAAGAGTCAGACATGACTGAGCGACTTCACTTTCACTTTAAAGCCTTGTAAACGCCTCTGTGTCATCCTGCAGAGCACGGTGTAGACTGAGGGTGTGCCAGGAAGGTACAGCCCTCTCCCTGGTCTCCAACCTTGTCTCCAGCTAATCCTCTTAGCAGTCATAAATGTCCTTAAAGGCAAACCGTCCAACCTGGGCCTCCAACTCCTTGACTGTGGATCCAGACAACACCAGGAGGCCCACTTGAGTCTTTAGGAAAGCAGGCAGAGGATCCCTCCTGCTCTTTGGCATTTATTTACTGCAGATTATTTATTGTGGAAATATGAGATGGATGGTTAAGGAAGGAGAGAACAAACAAACCTACCTTCCTCGCTTGCCTTAACGTGTTTGAGTTCCTACTTGTTCGCGCTGAAATGTCTATAATTTACTTTTCAGTTTTGCAATGTTTATGGCTTTTATGTCATTTGAAGGTTATTTATAACAATTATATAAGGAAGCAAAGTGCCATAAACTGAAGTAATTTACTGTAAAATATCTGAAATGCTAAAATATCAAGCGATGCATTACTATAGCACTTGTACTGCTCTTAGAAAAAGGAAAAGGGGAGAAATCAGCTAAAAATGTAGCCTCTACCCCATCATCCAGTCTCTTACATTCATCTTGCAGAGATTTATAAACTCAGGAGCAACTGGCAAGTATTACTTTAATTGCTTTTAGGGAGGGGTTGGGGATAGAGAGAACACGACTCCTTGTTACAGCACCCATGAACTTAGATGGATTATTCTGTAGCACAAGGATGCAAAAGCAGTCAGATGTGGTGGATATCAAGTCATCCATGACTGTTCTTCTCCTTCTATTAAATTCTGATGATGGTAACGGCAGGAGGAAGAGAACTACGGAGTGATGGGTCTAAGTCTTATTTGTTAGTTTCAGAAAGCCAACTAAGTACCTTGAGTTGTCAGCTTAGTGAGAGACTAAGGTCTGAGAGGTGTCTCTTGCTGGAGACAGGCAAGAGTCTCCCCAAGCAGAGACAGGACTTTGGTCCTTTGTAAGACCATGACTTGGTAAACAACTTTTTCTTATCCATTCTATTATTATTATTTATTATTAATCATCAAATGTTGAAAACTAACTATGAATCACTTGTTAGAAATGCATGGTGATCAATAGAGTTGTAGCCCTCACAGAATTTAAAATCTGCATAGGCCATATTTAGAACTATGGAGATATGTTCACTATCAAGCTGATAATCCAGCAGGTTCCATTCTGAGCTTAGAACAATTAGTTTATTGATGCAGCCAATGAGAATATGATCATGCAGTGGGAATTAGAAGAATGCTTCTTCTAGACCATAGCAGGGTGGTCTGCTTCTAAAGATGTTGGTGGGGCTTATACCTAGTGAGCAGAGCTCACTTCACAGAGCTGCCCCCTGACTTTGCTTCAGCCATGAAAAGGAAGTAGAATTTTTGCTACATCTATTTATGCAATGCTCTGTTAAAAGGAAAACTGCCTTGTGGTTATTTATCAACCTGAACTAGCCACAAAGAGACTAATGAATTTCAGGTCCATCACCTCCACGTGAACCAGGGCACAAGGACCCTAGGGACCATTTCTCAGTAGTAAAACTCTTACTGGAGCTCTGAAGTGGTGGAGATATAGAGATTTTGTTAGTTACTAAAATAGAAGGGTAATAAAAAAGACGGGCAGCTTGATACTATGAGGCTGTTAGGACTCTGGTCTACTAGGTATGGTTTAGTGGATGACGAGAAAGGCAACTCTCTTCCTCCAAAACTTCACCTCTTCTGGTGCACAAAGAAGTCTTTCAAATTATAGTACCTAAAAATCCTCATTACCTCTGAAGGTTAACTTCAGCTCCTCCTTATTGGGCCTCCTGTTTGTTTGGTTGTTTTTTAAAATAAATATATTTTTAAAATTATGTATCCAACAGAAGGGTAACATGGAAGTATTTAGCTTGATGAACTATCACAAAGTTAGTAACCCATTAAGCACCATGCACATCAAGTAGAACAGTCCCATCACCCTAGAAACCCCTTTATGTTCCCTCCTGATCCTTGCCCTGTCACCTTTCCAGAGATCATCACTATTATAGTATCAGTGCAGCACATCCCTCTTTGTTTGACTTCATTGACTGTTTCAATATTATGTTTTAAAATGTATCCTTGTTCCTTATAACAGTAGTTCATTTGTTTCCACTGCTGTATACTATTCCACTGTAAGTTCATATCACCATTTATTTACCCATTCTATTGTTAATAGACTTTAGGATTATTTCCAGTTTGTACTTATGAAAAGCAGTGATGCTATAAATATTCTTGTACAAATATATCTTTTCGTGAGCATGTATACACATTTCTGATGGGTACATACCTACAAATGGGATTGCTGAGTCATAGGGTGTATATATGTTCACATACTGCCAAACAATATGTTTTCCAAAGTGGACACTCCAACTCACATTTCTCCCAGCACTGGATGAGAGTTCTTGCTGTTTCTCAACTGCATCAAAACTTGAAATTATCAATCTTTTACATTTTAGTCATTATGGTGGATATGTATTGTTATTTCCTTGTGGTTATTATTGTTGTTTTTTATATCAATTCCACTGAGATATAATTTACATAAACTGTGTACCATTTAAAATATGCAATTTGACAACCTTTGAGAAATGTGTATTTCTGAATAGCTATTGCTCCAATGAGGGTATAAAACACTATATCATCCTAGAAAGTTATACTCGTCTACAGTTAACCTTTGCCCCCTACTAATTCAAGATAACCACTGATCTCTTTCTAGAACCACAGGTTAGCTTTACTATTTTAGAACTTCATATAAATGAGATAATTTATAGTATGTGTGCTTTTGTGTCTGGCTTATTTAGCTCAGCGTCACATTTTGAGATTCATCCACATTGTCACTACATATTGTGTAGTTTGCTCCTTTTTATGGCCCAGGAGTAATCCATTGTCTACAGCTGAAAATTTGTTTATCCATTCACCCGCTGACAGACATTTGAGTTGTTTCTCATTTGGAGCTCTGTGAATTAGGCTGCTATAAACATTTGTATTCAAGTCTTTTTGTAAACATATATTTTCACTTAGATAAATACCTAAGAATAGAATTTCTGAGTTATAGATGAGATGTATAATTAACTTTATAAAAAACTCAGAACTATTTCCCAAAATGTTTGTGCTATTTTGCACTTTATCATCGATATATGGGAGTCCCAGTTGCTTCACATCCTCACAAACGTTTGGTATTAAAATCTTAGATATTCTAGTGAACAAGAACTGTCTCCTTATCTTTTAAATTTGCATTTTCCTGATGCTTAATTGGGGCGTCCCTGATAGTGCAGTTGGTAAAGAATCCACCTGCAATGCAGGAGACCCTGGTTCAATTCCTGGATTGGGAAGATCCACTGGAGAAGGGGTTAGGCTGCTGCTGCTGCTGCTGCTGCTAAGTCGCTTCAGTCGTGTCTGACTCTGTGCGATCTCATAGACGGAAGGCCACCAGGCTCCCCTGTCCCTGGGATTCTCCAGGCAAGAACACTGGAGTGGGTTGCCATTTCCTTCTCCAACGCCTGAAAGTGAAAAGTGAAAGTGAAGTCGCTCAGTCGTGTCCGACTCTTAGCGGCCCCATGGACTACAGCCTACCAGGCTCCTCCATCCATGGGATTTTCCAGGCAAGAGTACTGGAGTGGGGTGCCATTGCCTTCTCCAAGGGGTAGGCTACCCACTCTAGTATTCTTGGGCTTCCCTTGTGGCTCAGCTGGTAAAGAATCCACCTGCAAAGTCAGAGACCTGGGTTCAATCCCTGGGTTTGGACGATCCCTTGGTGAAGGGAAAGGCTACCCACTCCAGTATTCTGGCCTGGAGAATTCCATGGGCTGTATAGTCCATGAGGTCGCAAAGTCAGACATGACTGAGCAACATTAGACTGAGTATCTTTTTCAAAATATTTATTTATTTAACTTTTGGCTGTTCTGTGTCTTTGTTGCTTTCCCTAGTTACAGAGAGTTTGGGGCTACTCTGTAATTATGGTGCAAGGACTTCTCATTGCACTGGCTTCTTTAGTTGCAGAGCATGGACCCTACGGCATGTAGGCTTCAGTAGTTGTGGCTCGCAGGTTTAATTGCCGTGTGGCATGTGAGATCTTCCTGCACCAGGGGTCAAACTGATGTCCCTTGTATTGCAAGGTGTATTCTTAACCACTGGGGAAGCCCTTGAGTATCTTTTTGTGCTATGCTGTGCTTAGTCACTCAGTTGTGTCCAACTCTTTTTGACTATAGCCCACCAGGCTCCTCTGTCCATGGGAATTCTACAGGCAAGAATACTGGAGTGGGTTGCCATGCCCTCCTCCAGGGAATCTTCCCAACCCAGGAATCAAACCCAGGTCTCCTGCATTGCAGGCAGATTCTTTATTGTCTGAGTCACCAGGGAAGCCCAAGAGTACTGGAGTGGGTGGCCTATCCCTGCTCCAGGGGATCTTCCCCATCCAGGAACCGAACTGGGTCTCCTGCATTGCAGATGGATTATTTAATAGGTGAGCTATCTTTTTAATAATGTTAATTACATATTTGGATATTTTGTTTCACTATGTGCCTATGTCATTTCCCATTTTTGAATTTTGGGTTGTCTATCTTTTTATTTGTTGAATTTTAGGACTTACTTATACATACTAGATACTTGTCTGTTGTTTATATGTTATAAATATTTTCCATAGGTTTTTTTTTTTTTAGAAGACAAATTCCATTGGACAAATGGAATCACTGAGTCACTTCCAAGTAAGTTAATGTTTAAAATCAATTCTGTTTTGCATGGAGGAATTGAACTGTAGCGTTTATTGAGCTATGAAGAAGGTAAGAGAAAGGAATAGCAGAAAGGCCAGAGGGATAGGTTTTGGGTGGAGAAAACGAGCAAAACTGATGTTGCAGTGGAGAAAGCTTTGGGAGCTGGCAAGACAAAATGCTTCCACACATACACAACCAGTGGTGGTTGCCCATGCTAAGGAGGATTATGGTTGAAACTGAATTGAATGGGAATCAGTGTTAGGACTAATAAGAAAATCACCACTGGCCTTGTAGTGGTGAAGTATGCATCATTTGCCAAATGAGAAACAGAACTTGGAATTTCAGAATTCTAAGAAAGCTTGAGATTGCCTATCCCTCTCATTTTTCAAAAGACAAATTTAAAATCTACAACAAAATCAGTTGCCCAATGTCACAGCATGGTCTATATGCTAAAGATTTAAGTAGTCTATTGTGGATCTTAAAAGTGGGAAAATACTTGGACTTAGCATCTTGATAGACAATTTATGGTGTTTATCAGAGACAGCATATTACCTCATATGCAGTCTTGTCCAGGTGGTGCAGTGGTAAAGAATCTGCCTGCCAATGCAGGAGAAACAGGTTTAATCCCTGGGTTAGGAAGATCCTCTGGAGATGGAAATGGCAACTCACTTCAGTATCTTGCCTGGAGAATACTATGGATAGAGGAGCCTGGTGAGCTGCAGTCCATGGGGTAGCCAACAGCTGGATATGACTTAATGATTGAGCACACACACACCTCAAGGAACTTGCGATTGGACCAGAAGGAGACACGTCCCCCAGAAGGCTTAAGAACAAAGGAATGGGGTCTAAGGTCAAGTGGAAGGACAGAATTTAAATTGAGAGCAGAGAGCTCTGACCATGACTAGCTTCGATGGCCCTGGGCAAGTTGCAGTAGAACTTTCCCACCAGGGTCTCTGCCTAGCAAAAGGTCTTCTGAGTCAACCATAGTACTTCTTTCCAGAGATCTATGTATTCGCATGTGTTAGTTGCTTCAGTTGTGTCAGACTCTTTGCAACCCTACAAACTGTAGCCTACCAGGCTTCTCTATGGAATTCTCCAAGCAAGAATACTGGAGTGGGAACCCATTCCCTTCTCCAGGGGATCTTCCTGACCCAGAGATTGAGCCTGGGTCTCCTGCATTGCAGTCAGACTCCTTGTCATCTGTGTCATCAGGGAAGCCCTACGTATTCACCTGTTGGTTAGTCAAGCTCTTGAAGGCCTGCCCTGGATGAGGGTTTGCAGGCACTTCAACAGAAGCGGTTGCTCGATAAACCCTTGTCCACTGATGGATGGACTGAGCTTGTTGAGAACAGTGGTTGGGAAAGAAAGTGCACTAGGCTTGGAGTCTATTCTCACGGGCTGTTAGTCCAGGTGACTCCATCCCAGAACTTGCAGGAGACTAGGTTCTGCTGAGATAGGTCATTTTCCAGGGGAATCAATGGCACAGATCAGCACTCAGTGCATAGGTTCCACAAAGCTAGTAGCTTTGCAGAGAAGCAAATACAGCTTCTGAAGAAGAAGCAATAAAAATGGATACTTGTACACCAGCTTGTTTTTATTAATGATCATAATAATAAGTGCTGCTTAAGGAGTAAATTCTGTTCAGGGCAGAGTTTTAGACATTTTCTAATAACACAGTATCTTCATGAGCTTTTCTCATCTCATCCCACAAGCACCCTATGACTTAGGCAAAACAGTGTTTTCATATAACAGATAAGGAAACAGAGGCAAGGATTTTCATGTATAAAAAGCATGGAATTGTGAGGCAAGTAGTCTACCTTTAAATATTAATAAGATAGATTTTTCACCAAGATTGTGAATACATATACTCATGTTTTCTTTGAGATTTTACAGTTATTCTTCAGTTTTCTTTGAGGAATGGTTCTGCATATGCCCCATGGATTCCCAAATCCACTGACGTTAATGTGATGGGGCTTCCCAGGTGGTGCTAGTGGTAAAGAACCCACTTGGCAGTGCAAGAGATGCAAGAAATGTGGGTTTGATTCCTGGGTCAGGAAGATCCCCTGAAGGAGGGCATGACAACCCACTCCAGTATTCTTGCCTGGAGAATCACAAGAACAAAGGAGTCTGGAGGCCTACAGTCCATAGGGTCATAAAGAGTCAGGCTCGACTGAAACAGCATAGCACACAGATAGGTTTTTCATAGCTGACTTCATTTAAATCTCATAGTTGACTTGACAAATAGGTATTGTTATTTCTAGATCACAGGTATGGAAACTGAGGCACAAAAAACTTAAGGATCTACAAGAGAAAACTGATGGCAAAGCTTTTAACTAAACTGGCCCCTAAACTCCCAGGCAGCCTATCATGATCATCATAATTTTCATATCTTTCATCCATATTTTTTCCAGGGCCTATAATTTTTATGCTTGTGATCCAGTTGTGTACAGTTTTATACAGGAGGGAGTGATATAGAACTGGGGCTGTGTACAGTCATTACAGATGTTTAGACAAAGAATAGAGAGATATTCCTGAGTAGAGAGGAGAGAATAGTTATGTCAGCTGTAGGTCTTAATGGAAACAGACATTCCATTAAAAATTTCAGTCCTTGGATTGTTAAGACCTAGACTAGCCCTGTCTGTCACTTTATCTCTCTGAGATGCTCTTCCCTAGTATATGGCTTAAAGTGGTTCATTTTCTAAAGGAGTTGGAGTTGAAAAAATGAAGGAGAAACCCTATCTCTTGTGTGTTGGCCACTGCTGTGTACAAGGATGGACAAAGCAGCATCTGTGCCCTGGAGGAGATGGAGCTCTTCTCTGTAGCCTGCTGAGACCAACATCTTGCCAAACTCTGCTCCCCACGTGCTCACCCCTATGTACTCCTCATGGACCATGCTTCACTTTCCCCTTTGATTCCTGCTTCTTCCAACTCGTGTGTGTGTGTGTGTACTGTCACTTCAGTCATGTCCAACTCTTTGCGACCCTATGGACTATAGCCCACCAGGCTTGTCTGTCCAGTGGGACTCTCCAAGCAAGAATACTGGAGTAGGTTGCCATGCCCTCCTCCAGGGGATCTTCCCGACCCAGGGATCAAACCCACACATCTTATATCTCCTGCATTGGAAGGCGGGTTCTTTAGCACTAGGGCCACCTGGGAAGTCCTCTTCCAACTCACAGCACGCCTTAACAGTCTATCTCCCATTGTCTTACAGCCTAGCATCTGTTGGACCAAGCTGATATATTCATTGGTATCAAGACTTTGCTGATCAGTGGCTACATGTAAGGTGGCTGTGGTGCAGTGGAGGCTACATGGGGCTGATGAGTTAGGCAGGAAAAGGTTTGCATCCCAGCCTCATCACATCCTGTGACTTTCAGCAAGGTATATGTCTCAGTACATCTCAGTCTCTTCATCCAATATCATGGGAATCATCACTTCCAAGTCTCCGTCTCTAGAGACACTAAAAGCTTTCTGGCCACAAACAAGATAATTATTGTTCCTGTACAAGATGGCATTTGTAAAGATGGGTCTAAGGAGCTGACTCACACTCTAGAGCTGGCCAAGGGCAGCTGCACCTCAGACAGATTTAAGATGATGAGCTAGCTATGGGGTAGCCTCTTGAGAAGGCTGTGCATGGTGGTGATTCTCATTTTTATAGGTGGAAACAGACATCCCATTAAGAATTCCAGTTCTTGGGTTATTATTGCTTAGTATCTTGGTAGGGGGGCTTCCCAGGTGGTACTAGTGGTAAAGAACTTGGCTGCCAATGTAAGAGACATAAGAGATGAAGGTTTGATCCCTAGATCAGGAAGATCCCCTGGAGGAGGGCATGGCAACCCACTCCAGTATTCTTGCCTGGAGAATCACATGGGCAGAGGAGCCTGATGGGCTATAGTCCATAGGGCCATAAAGAGTTGGACATGACTGAATCAGCTTAGCAGGCATGCATATCTTGGTGGGAGGCAAAATCTTCCCTTGGAAGTGAAATCAGTAAAGCTTTATGAGGTCTGTTTTGGGTCAATTTCGATGAAAAGGAAAAGGAAGCAAAGATATCCAGCGGTTACACAAGGTGGGCTTGGAGGCTGAAGTACTCAATTCAAACCACCTGTCCAGGGACTTCTGTGGTGATCTAGTAGTTAAGTCTTCGCCTTCCGATGCAAGGGTTGCAGGTTCCATCTCAGGTCTCTGAACTAATATGGCCTTATGGTCAAAAAACCAAAACATAAAGCAGAAGCCATATTGTAACAAAATTCAATAAAGACTTTAAAAAAAATTGGTCTCGTTGAAGGATCTCAAAGCAGAGATCACCTCAGAGAAACTACTTCCCAACTGTAGTACTCGTAAGATGCATGGCCATATCACCGGTCACAAATTACATCATGAATCCCCAACTGGGTTTTCATCTATAAAATGGGGTAACATCAACCCACCTGACTGTTGTAAGGAATTAAGTGGGAAAAGATATAAAAACCCTCTGGCTCCTCCTCCAATGTGCAGACCACCACTTTACTGAAAGGCAGACGCAGGAAATTAGAAAAATGACCCTATCTTGGAAGACCCAGAGCCCTGGGCCCTGGCTGCCTGAATGTTGCTCTGTGACCCATGCCCAGCAAGCTCCTGGCCCAAGAAAGAAAGTCCCCTCCCAACGCCACTGCCTGAACTCTGCTGCTGCTGCTGCTGCTAAGTCGCTTCAGATGTGTCCAACTCTGTGCGACCCCATAGACGGCAGCCCACCAGGCTCCCCCGTCCCTGGGATTCTCCAGGCAAGAACACTGGAGTGGGTTGCCATTTCCTTCTCCAATGCAGGAAAGTGAAAAGTTGAAGTGAAGTCACTCAGTCGTGTCCGACTCTTCGTGACCCCATGGACTGAAGCCTTCCAGGCTCCTCCGTCCATGGGATTTTCCAGGCAAGAGTACTGGAGTGGGGTGCCATTGCCTTCTCCGGCCGGAACTCTACTTCTGGTCTATCATGACTGTCATGAGCCTGTGATTTAGGGGGCACCTCTTCTGAGAGCACTGCCTCCCTATATCAGGAAGCAACTGGCACCAGTAAACATGGCCTCAGGAGACTGAAGTTCTAAGCCCCAGCCCCACTCCCAGGGAACCCTGTCACAGAGGGCTAGGGTGCCCTTGCTTCTCTGAGTCTCTACCTGCCATATCAGGGGTTGATTAGATGATCTCTCGGGGTCCTTCTGGCTTGACAACTGTCTGACTCCTCAAAGGCCAAACAAAACCAAACCCTGGGGACAGATAAACTCATCAAAATAAACAACCCTAACTCAGTTGTTAGGCACAGCACTGGAGGGCAGGCAGGAATGCTGTCACAGCTGTCTCCTGAAAAGGCAATCTCTGCATCAATCCCCCTCCATCTTTGGCCCTAGTTTCACTGCTAAAGCTTGCCACACTTAAGAGAAACATCAGCAAGCCAGACATCCACATGGAGACAGGCTCTAGGCTAGGGGGTCCCACTTGGAAGGAGTGTCTGTTTATTGCATTGCTGAGCCATGGAGGGCCACCCTCCCTAGAAATTCCAGGGAACTCTGAGCCTTCTCCTTCCCCACTGGTGGTCTTCATGGCCTTTCCAAGTGGAGGGATATACTTGACTCATCTCTGAAATGCACAAGGGGGTCCTGGTATCCCTTTGGAGAGGCCTTCATTAGCCATCAGTCCCATCTTCTCCTTGTTGCATGACTTTGAACAATGCTTAATCTTTTCTGGAGCCTCAGTTCACTCCATATCAAAATGGGGCTCACGGCTCTGCCTACCTCAAAGGCATTGCTTTGAAAGATTAAAAAAAAAATGCACTTGAAAGTTAGGGCTTAAGCACCAGGAAAGTGCCAGGTCTCCTCATTACTGATATCATGTCAGTATTTCAGGGTTTGACCCACCTTCCCATTACCCATCTTCCTCTGATGCTTTCCCTTGGATGTTGGCTCTGATTCTGGATACTGTAATACTGTGAGAGCATCTGGTGCTTAAAAGCAGCAGAGAAGGATCTGGGGATGCTTGTGCCCTGGGCTGCCCCCAGGAGAAAGTTGAGCTAGAGATCCCTGGGAGGAACTGCAGAAGTGGTCCACTCATGTCCCAGAGCTGCTCAGTGCAGGAGTCTGAGCAGCCATACCTGGGCATCCGGGTCTCTTACCCTGCACTGCCCAGTGGAAGGAAACTGTCACTTGTCAGGACAGGCCAGGAAACCTGGTAGAAGGTAATACTTTCCCTGCAGATGCCACTGCTTCCCAGTCTTGCTCTCTCAAGTGTACCAGTGGCCCCCACCCCTCCATGGGCTGGAGTCAGCTAAGTCGCTAGGGATTAGGGTTCATTAGGAAACAGGAATATCTTTGTTCCTCCAAAGATATTTTCTCCCCCTAGAGAACTGAATGGCAATCCACTCCAGTATTCTTGCCTGGAGAATCCCAAGGACAGAGAAACCTGGTGGGCTATATGAGGTCACAAAGAGTCGGGCACAACTGAATGACTAACAGTCTCATTTCCACTTGCTCTTCCAAATTAATGCCCTCTGTTCAAGTCATGGAGAAATACAAGTACCCTGAGATGTTCATCAGCCCACCTGTGGAAGCACAGCTGATTACTCCAGAAGCTCACAAAAGTCAGGCAGTCACGGCCACTGTCCCACAGCACAGTCCGTGCTCTGCCCTGAAGTCAGCTGGACCCGCATCTCATCGGAGCCTGCTCAGTGTCAGACACAGTGGTAAGCAAGGGCCCCAGAGGAACCATCAGGGCCTGTGAAGCCGGCGCTGCCTGTTACTGTCAGGTGGTCAAATTGTTTTCCATCTGAGAGAGTTCGTTTCAGACACAGTGCTCATGACTGCCTCTCGACAAACAGTGCATTCGAAGTCATTAAGAAAAGTGACCTTTTAATCTCTCTTGTAGTCGAGAGGGCAGACACACACAGCAGGCTGACTCTTTCCATCTCTCCCCGAGCGGCACGAGCTTGTCATGCTGGGACCCCTGGCTCAGCTGCCTTTGAGGACATTCAAGGCCAAGAGAGCCAGTAACAAGCCACGGATCTCAGACCTAACCTAGCATTATTGTGAGACTCCAGCGTCACTATTTCCCCTTCCTGAGGCTGCTGTGTGGCCCATCCTCTTCTTCCAGTCCCCGAGTGATTCTGTCGCTGAAGGACCATTGCTATACCTCTCAGCATAGCCACTGCTGCTGTACTGGGCATCGGACCACAGGCTCACACAGTGAGCTTTCTTGTATTTCTTTGGTGAATATATCATCTCTTTTTGCCTCTCAGGCATTGGAAACTTCCTGTCTGAAAGCTGATAGATGTGAGTCTGGAGAGGTAGGTAGGTTTGGCTTAAGGTCCCTGACCCAAGGATGTAGGTTGTGGGAGCCCTGTACTTGCGCAGCAGGGTAGTGGGGCACAGGTGTTTGGCTAAGATGCTACTGATTCAGGACATCAAAGGGTGTGTTACTGATGATCAACACCACTGGTCCATCTTCTCCAAGTACCTCTCTCTCTCCTACTCATTGCTTTTTTGCCACCTCCTGTTGCAGTCTCCCAAACACAGCACTCTATTTGTGTAACACCTGGTAACATGTTCATTCTATGAGTCACCCAGAGAAAGTCAGTTTCCTGCCTCTTTTTGCTGTTCAGTTACTCAGTCATGCCCGACTCTTTGAGACCCCATGGACTGTAGCACTCTGGGCTTCCCTGTCCTTCACCATCCCCCGGAGTCTGCCCAAACTCATGTCCATCGAGTCGTGTTGCCATCCAACCACCTCATCCTCACCTCCTTCTTCTCCTGCCCCCAATCTTCCCAAGCATCAGGGTCTTTTCCAGTGAGTTGGCTTGAAAGAGCTTGAACTACAGATTCACAGAAGCAACTTTTCACCCTGACAGTTAATGACTCCATAACATTACTCCTTGTTTTTTTTTTTTAAGTTTCAGAATTGGAACTGAAGAGCCAATACACCAAGTACCAATAATCCTGGAAGCTCAAATTTCTTCCTTTTCTTGTAAAAAAAAGTGGTCCTGCTAGTCAAAGCTTCTTAAGGAACGAGATAACTTTTCCTTCCACTGACGCCATGACAGGATGACAGCTCTTCCTGGGATGACTCCAGGCCTGGGAGCCAAAGTGCCTGCTGATCTGTGCTTAACTCGTGGTAGACAGCTGTCTTTATTTTGAGCTACTGCACCGTCTGTCTCGCCAGTGTTTCCCCACAGTGTGCTGGGCTGCTTGGCGGGACTCTGCTCTGTCAGGAAGTGTCTGTTGTTTGGGTTGTTCCACAAGAACACAGCCAAGGAACAGGGATATATGGCGTCACCAGATAACAGCAACCGTGTTCACCAGTTAATCGGGGCCCAGCTCAACAAGAAGGCTGGCCTGAGAGAAACTGGTACTGAAGAAAGAGGGAGCAAATCCCACTCACCCCACACAACCCCAAGGATGCCACACAGACAGGAGCTGGCATGCTGAATGAAGAAGCAGAGCCGTGATTGGAGGCAGCAGCAGAAAGATCGCCACCACTTGCCTCTCTCCCAGGGATCCCTGTTCGTCTCTAATTGATAAACTATTACTACACTAGTATCAGAAGAAGCAAAGCAATTAAAAGAAGAGGAAATGGATGGGGGGCAGGGCAAATAACCCCAGTGGCTAACATAGGTAGAGGAATAATCGTATGTGTCTATACAATTGTATAATTGCACGCTTCGTTTCAGCAAAAAGAGGAATGTGGTGGATTTGCCCAAGTTTTGTCTGATAGAAAGAAAAAGAAAGAAAATAGCATCTTCAAGAGAAGCAAAATCTACCTCTTCTCCACCAACAACTCATTGGGGTGTCTTGTGTATTTTCTTTGCAAAGAGCGGCCAGTGGACAACATCCTCCAATGAGGTTATGGATGATGTCAGGGCAAGGGTAAAAATTGGGGAGCGGGTGTTGGTGCCAGCCTGCAAGCTGGGGTGGCTGGTGGGGAAGGTGGCAAGGGCAGGGCAGAGGAGCTCATAGATGGTAGATGCTCTGTCCTCACCCTGCCCTTTCCCTTTGCCTCCCTCTGCTTCCTGGTTCTCAAAACTGAGCAGAGGGGAGGGGTCTGGGCTTGGGGAACCAAGCCAAGTAGGCAGCGCAGACGCCAAACCGAAACAGCTGGGAGATTTAAGGGAAGTTTGGAGAGAAGTAAACTGGATTTCTACTTCTTGTTTGTACGGTTAAAATGTTCCTTTAATGTGAAAGCTTTCCTGTTAAATGAAGGGGAAAGGGAGCTCCACGACAAGTAGCAGCTGTAAAACAAAGGGAACAAAAGGAGGAAACTGCTGAGATGCATTTTGTTGCTATAGATATAGGGAGACATAGAGCCAGGCTGATGGATGGGGCCAGTCACACTCCCAGCAAAGAACCAACCAGAAGCAGAAAAAGGAGCCGGCGAAGAGAGGGAGGGAAGAGGCTTGTTTCCAGAACAATCACAGGGAGTTAAAATAACATAGCCAGGTAAGTTGTGCTTCACTGGGGAAGTACCAGAGGAAAAAGAGCTAAGAACCAGACAAAACTGGAAAGGAATTTTTCCCACTTTTCTTCAATCTGCAATTGCCAATTCCCCTTAGTCAGCTCTGACTGCAAAGAGCAGAGACCATCCAAAGTGAGGAAGGTCTCAAGCCACTGGGTGGAAAATAGTTCTAGTAAATGGATCTCAGAATAGCCTTCCATGTTCAATCTAGCTCCCCAAACACACACACACACACCAGCTTCAAAAAGGAGCAAATACGTTACAATAACAGGAAACACACAGAAGTAAACCTGTCTCACTACAGCTACAGAGGAGCGTAAACTTCGTGTGGGACCAATAAAATGAAACCACTCTCCTACAGGAACGGTACTCGTTATCGCATCCGAGGTGACCGATAGCCACAAAAGGCCTATAAATTCTAGTGTTTGCAGGGTCTTTCCTCATTTGTGCTGCAGGTAATTAAATTGTGGGGGCACATGACGAAAACTTCAGGGACTTCTCCTGAAAGTCCCCAGGCCATCAGATGGAGGGCAAAAAGATTCCATTAGGAGCCCAGGGTCCAGACTGCAGAACCCACATCCTCCCCGACCCTTGTGCCTGCTAAGTGATTCTGGGCCATCTCATCCACCAAGTTCATGCACTTGCACTGTGGAAGCCACCAGAAAATTGAGGCCAAAAGCTTTTGGGTTTTGTTCATGCTTCTAGAAGTTGAGAGTTAGAGCAGAAGTGGACCATGACACCTCAGTTCTTCTGTCTTCCACTGTCCTCAGAATAAATGCCAAACTTGTGATACACAAACCTCTTCCTGAGGACTGGCCTCAGTCTCCTTTGGAGGCAAAGTCCCCTCAGTCCTTCCACAGACCTCCCCCACCTCCTTGAACATCATCCAGGACTTCAAAGCTGCTTTTCCCTCTGGAAATGCCCTATTCTCCTCCCTTCTGCCTCCCCTGAGCAGCCTAGACTCAGTCCCATGCTCAGATGGGAGTGCTTTGGTTTCTCTTTCTGCTTCTCTGAATCTCTCCCTTTCTGCTGTTCCACTCCTGACTTTGCTGCAAGTCCTGCATCTTCCTCTTAAACTGGCAGATGCCCAAGTGCCAAGACTGTCAGGTTTATCTCTGAATCTCTGGGGTTTACAGGTATGCCTGGAATATGGAAAGAGTGATCAGTGATAGTAAAAGAAAGGACAGGTATCAAGAGAACTGCCTCTCACCACCAGCAGGGAAGAAGAAAAGGTCCCAGCACACAGAGGAGCTGAGAATAGACTGCCCACCTCAGCCTTCCTGGGGCGCTCACTGCTCATCACCACTCTCTGCAAAGGAAGGGTTAAGACAGAGGCCAGGGGGCCTTGATTCCTTTGCACCTAACATCAGCCACTATAAGGAGGCTGGGTCTGTCAGTCGACCCCATTTCTACCTCTTGGATCATAATAATCTTCAGATAGTTCTGAAGGTTGAGGGACAACCTCTCTCCCCTCCACCCTCTCCTCCCAGGTCCTCCCTGTTTACTTCCCTGCTTCATACTGCTGACCACCACCGAGGGACTGTGCATTTTAATTCTAGATCTATCTCCTCTTTATTGCAGTTTCGTTCCTTGAAGGCAGCACATTTTGTCATGTTGTCTACTGCCTTATCCTCATATAAGAGAGCAACCTGATAGTGTTGGCAAATGAATGAGTGAAGGCAGGTGGTTCTCAGAGTGGATATCATTGCCATCAAGGTCACTCATGCCTTCTAGCAGCAGGGATCAGTTTTTTGGAAGGCAATTTTTCCATGGGCCCATGGGGGGAAATGGTTAAGGCGGTAACGTGAGCGATGGGGAGTGGCTGTAAATACAGATGAAACTTTGCTGGCTAGGTCACGGCTCACCTCCTAACTGTTCAATTGGTTCCTAACAGGCCACTGACTGGTACTGGTCTGCAGCCCAGGAGCTGGGGACCCCTGTTCTAGATCAAACCTACAGCTACATCTTCACGTCCCAAACCTGAGACTTGGAAGAAATGACTCAGAGATAATATTATTTATTTGAGGGTGAGGATAACATCTAACTCTGGTAGCTCAGCAGTAAAGAGTTTCCTGCCAGTGCAGGAGATGCAAGAGATGTGGGCTCCATCCCTGAGTTGGGAAGATCCTCTGGAGGAAGAAACAACAACCCACTCCAATATTCTCGCCTGGGAAATCCCATGGACAAAGGAGCCTGGTGGGCTACAGTCCATGGGGTTGCAAAGGGTCAGACACTTAAGACTGAGCAATTAAGCACAAGTATGAGCACTGAACTATCCCCCTTTTGATTCTGCCTCCCCCCAGACCCCAGGAGCTAATTCTTCAGCTTTTCTATGATAGCACCATGGACACGCAGCCCACCATCTGCTTCTGGGGTCTCACTCAATCCCGAGCATCTCTTCATCCTCACCCAACAACACGAACCAGGTGATGGCACCTACAAATGATGCAGTCCTCACACACACCTTGACCAGCGCTCCTCCCTGCCCCAGCACTCAGCTTCTCCTGGCTGACTTATTTGTATAGCCTGCTTGGGAAAAAGGATGCTATGATGAGCAGGAGGCCAGAAACTAATGTTGATTAGAGCTAGATAGTTCAACGGCCTTTATCTTACTATTTTCCCACATTTTGTAGGGGTCACAAATTGTAACCCTATTTTTAAGATCAGGTAAACAAAGCAAATCAGTTATGTTGCCCAAGGTCACACAGCTAGTAAGGAGCAGAGCTTCGAGTCCAGATCTCTTTGACTCAGAAGGCCAGTCATTTTCACCAGAGTCTTGCTGACATGAAGCATCCTGAGGAGTAGGAAAGGCCACTACTGGCATTTATTTTGGTGTCTGTCTTGAGTGTGACTTTCGGTGTCAACACCTGGAAGTGTGATTACTTTGGAGCTGTCCATCTGGCTAAAATGGCATGAACGGGACTCTCAGGAATGGTGGAACAAAAAAGGGTTTGAATGATCACATAAGGCTCTACCTACCCATTGCATAGATGAAGAAACTGAGGCTGAGAAGAAAACAGATGCATTTATTCTCACAAATTATGAGTTGAAAGGCACTTAGACCCTTAATCTTCAATTTTCTACCTTGTGTGAGGATCCCATCAGGTCTGGTTTTTATGGCCGCAGCACAGCAAAGGGACATCAGCTGCCAGTTCCTCCCTGTACACCCCTCTCCAAGTCAGGTGGAGGATGCACTGAAAGGGCCATATCCTGCATTGATAGGGATACCCAGAATGTCAGAGGTGGGCCAGTCACAGAGGAAGCCAGGGCCAACAAACTTGGGAGTGGGGGGGGGGCGTGGAGAGGAGGGGTGGGCATGTGCCAAGGGGCAGTGACAGGTGACACTTGCTGGAAATAGATGTGGGGGCAAGCTGAAGAGAACTCGGGGTCCCACCAGCACCCAGATCAATTGATACTTCCAAAAGGGACTCTGTTCCCATTTTCCAAAGGCTGCCTTGCCTTTGAAAGGGGAGCAGTGAAGTAGTGTGCCCAGCAAAAATCACATCGCCCTGGTCTCTTTAACTCCACCTCGCGGGGCCACAAATCAGTTGGCCTCCAGGGAGCCGCCTTGGGATGGGACATTTATGGCCCTCCTTCAGAAAGCCAGCTCTCTTGGACAGTTTCTGCCTCATAAGCAGACCTGCCCACGTAGAACCTAGACATCGGCGAGGTTGATTTACGCCTTTAATACTGCGAGCTTCATTTAGCCAGTCTGGAAAGCACATTTCGTCGTGGGAAGCTGGAGTTTTTCTTTTCTCCCCGTCCTCACTAGACATTCATTTTGATAGTGGGTTTTGTTCTTGTTGTTTCCCCTGCCCCTTTTCTGACAGGTCTATTCTTCTGTCTCAGGCAGTGTCCATTCCGGCCTTTCTTCTTTAGGAAAGGAGAGCAAGGGGTCAGGGGCCATAACCTGATTAGAATAGGTAAGGAAAGCTTGTTGAGATTTTAACATTTTCTCAAAAGGCATTGTATATATAAAAATAATTACCCTCCCCCATCCCAGAAAAAAACTGCAGTACCCTACAGATTTCACCCATTTTCATTTATCTAAATAATCACACCATTTTCATGCTTGCAATTAATCTTACATACGTGCTTAAAGATACATATAGTCAATATTGCTTCATATGCTACCAACTTTTTGGGAGCGAAGTTGCTTTCTGTGGGAAGGGGCAGGGCAATGAAGATTTTATAGATATTTTTATTCCAATATATCCTGAATCATTTTTCAGAGTAACATAGCAGAACAGCATGCATGGTAGCTCGGGAGCTGTATCTCCACATGTTCCTTGGGGGCCAATGCATTTCTTTCCCAGGATTATCCTGAAGTAAACACATCAAACCACGCTTCTCGAGGTTTTTTTCGATTTCTCACTTTCAAGTTGGTATGTCTAGGTTTTGTTTTCTTCTCCGGTCTCGTTTCTTCCCTTCTCACGGGCTCTTAGTTCTTTTCATAAGATCTCGTGTTTGCTGCCCCCATCTCCTATGCAAACGCAATCCTCAGCTCCTCTATCCCAGTCTCTTCTATCCATCCACGCTATTCTTTCTCAAAGGTGAAGTCACCAAATCCACTGGTGTCCATGAAAGCTGATGGGGGTGGGGAGGGAGAAAACTCTATTGTCTGTTCTTCATCAAGAGGACATTGCATCTTACTAAGACTGGGATTTGTTTAAGGTGACAAGCCCAGGTCTAAGCCCAGAGGTCTGCACACCACGTTCTCATTCAGTCATGTTGGGAATCCAGTGTGGGTAGATTCCAGAACCTCCAGGGAGAGCCACCAGGGTTCTTACAGGGATATGAGGGATGTGTGTCATCCCAGAGAGTGAGCGAGTAGTTAAGGGACCAGGGCAATGTTACCTTAGAGTTTGGAAATGGTCCCAGTAAATGACCCAAGCAGCTAATAGTTGGGGAGCACAGTTCTAAGAATGAAATGACAGAGAACAAAAGGCGCCCACCTTCTGCTTCATCGCCTAATCTTTGCATGGCCCTGGTATGGATGGAGACTGAGTCCAGAAGGGTGGTCTGGCTGGGAAGGAAATGTTCAGGGATGGCTTGTCTGTGGACCGCAGCTGTTCTTCCATGAAAAGGCTCTGACGAAATTGTGGGAATGTGAGGATGGAGAGAGGCATGGCAATGGCCCTCCTCTGCCTTCCTCCTCTTCTGTTCCAACCCAGCATGTGATCCAGAAGGAAACAGAGGCAAGTGGGAGGGCGTAGGGGAGATTCTCTTGCCTGTATTTCGTGTTGTGTGTGTTCTTCTCCCTGTGTTTTCTCTCTCTCTTTACCTCCATCTCTTACAAAGACAGAACAGGCCTCTTCTTTGGCAAGCACCCTCTCCATCATGCATGCCACCAGCCCAACCACAGCGACAAATGACACTCGCTGGAGCTCCTGCTCAGGACTTCTGGTGCTTCATGAGAACAGGGAGGGTAGACCCAGTCAGGCTGGGACTTGAGAAGCGGTCCCAGAAGCTGTCTCCTACTTTCCGTCTGAATTATTGATCTGTCCCCAGCGCCTCCAGCCCACACCACCTCCATTCCATCTGTTGGTCAGAGAAGTGAGATGGGCTGGGACCCGGGACCCTTTTCTGCAGTTCTGCAAAGCTTGCACCTGGACAAATCTCTCCTTGAGCAGCAAAATACAAAGAAACTGTGCTGCTGTGCTGTCCCTTTAGACATGTCCAACCCTTTGCAACCCCAGGGCTGGTAGCCCACCAGGTTCCTCTGACCACAGAATTCTCCAGGCAAAGAATACTGGAGTGGGTTGCCATATCCTCCTCCAGGGGATCTTCCCAACCCAGCGATCAAACCCACATCTCTTATGTCTCCTGCACTGGCAGATGGGTTTTTTTTTTTACCACTCGTGCCACCTGGGAAGCACAAAGAAACTAGATGAAACTAAAAATAATTGTGTGTGCAGTTGGGGCAAACTCTGGACCAAAAGGTACAAAAAGACCAAAAAATTCACCTGACACTTTTACAGAATGGGGAGCAAAAGCAGGGTACTGTGCATGCCCCCTGCACTCAACCCCACAAAGAGGTGGGCAAACCACCTATGCCCCCTCTCTGGCCCAGCTCCTACCTCCGCCCATATAAGGAGCCAGTTCACCTGCATCTAGGGGAGTGAGCAAGGGAACCTGTTAACTTGTTTTCGCTCCCTCCACAAGCTCTGTGTGCAGTGCTGCACTTAGTCCCTCAGTGGTGTCAGATTCTTTCCAACCCCATGGACTGTAACCTGCCAGGCTCCTCTGTCCATAGGATTCCCCAGGCAAGAATACTGGAGGGGTTTGCCATGCCGTCCTCCAGGGGATCTTCCCAACCCAGGGATCAAACTCAGGTCTCCCACATTGCAGGCAGATTCTTTACCACCTGAGCTACCAGGAAAGCTAGGGACACCAGTAAAGCCTTGCCTGAACTTCTTGTCTGGCCTCTAGTCAATTTCTATTGATTGTGGAAGATCGAGAACTCTGGTCAGTATCAGAAGGACCCTCATCAGCCCTCGTTCTTCTTATCCTTGGGGAAGGGAGGTTGGAAGACACATATGTGTGACTGGGTGCAGCAGGGGGGTATGGGGAGAATGTGGTTGCTCAGAAAATGGATGACTGAGAGGAAGTGAGGGAGAGGAGAAAGGAAACAGGAAAAGGGAGTAAGTGGGGGAAAGAACAGGTGGGAAGAGGCACACAGGCGAATGGATAAAAAGGGCAGAAACAGGAAAGGAGAAAGAGACCATGGAGAGAAAAGAGGGCATTTGTTCCCTATTTATACAGTATGTTACATGGAATGGGAGGAGCAGGGAGTTGGACTCATCACAGCACAATCTCCAGAAAAAAAAAGAAAAAAGAGGGACAATTTCCCTTTTGCATCTGGCTCTTAGGAAAGGGACAGAGCCTGAGAGAGAAAAATACCTTTATTTTCCCTTAACTCCCAGCTGATTGCGCTTCATTTCCTTGCTTCTATTCTCCAAAATATGTGCAATTGCTATTTTGCTGTCAGTCAAATGGGGTATATCTAATTAAAAACAGCTTTGTAGGTAAACATCAAGAGGGGTGGGGGGAAGATAACTGTCCGCATGCGTGGAGCTGGGGGACAGGTTCCGAAGCCACCGTGACTTTCTTGGGTAGA
>NW_011494789.1:2690493-2714545 GCF_000754665.1 Bison bison bison
GGGTAGAAAGATCGCTTTTGTTTCCCTGAGGAAAAAATGCCCCCTCTTCTCTGCACTGTTTGCTTTGGCAAGAAAGAGAGAGAGCTTTATCTGGATGGAGGCTCGGCGGGGAGTTGCCTTCTATTTGCTTTGCATGCTGCGCACCGAGAATTGATACCCGGGCTGTTAATTCCAGGGAGGGCGGGGCATGCGCTGGAGGACCCGGCATTGTGAGCATCTGCAAAAAACCCACTTTGTTCAGAAATGATCTTTTCCCTCTGAACAATGGTAAGATGTTACCCTCGGAATCTTCTCCTGTCAGTGACGATGGTGGCAGAGCGTGAGCATAATTTCCCGTATCTCCACTGAGGTAGTTATTTATACAATTCTGCGCTGGAGTCAAAGTCTTTTTTATTTTTATTTTTTTCAACTTTGCCGCCTGCTGCAGCTTTTGCAACAAAATAATTACTTTTGTGCCAAGTACTTAGGTAACAAGATAAACAAGAGGCAACATAAATGGAATGTAAATATGGAACAAGTGTCTGTGAAGGAAAAAGGCAGCCCAGGGATAAAGAGCCTGGCTTGGTCTCCTGCATCTGGTAAATCCCCAGGGAGCCAAGAAAGCTCCTTCATCCTCCCCTCAGTGGGTCTGCGACTCCCTAGGGAAGGGCTGCTGTCCAAGGCTCAGTGAGGAAGCCTTACCTTGGCCAGGTGCTCGAGAATCAAGATTTAATTTATACTGTGTGTGTATCAGGCAGGGGAGAACACAGCACCGTTTGTAAAACACAGAAAGCCTCATCAGGATCCCATCTGTGATGCCCATTCTCTAACTGACCTTGAGCAAGTCGTTTCTCCTCCCTAAATCTCCACGAACTCATTTCTAACACGAATAGTAAACTAGATGAGCTTACGCTCCTCCAACTGTATGTGATTTCTACCAAATATTTTTATGATTGAATAGACTTTGGAATTCACAACTAAGGAGCAGAAAATGTGGAATCCAAATTCCAAATCTGAGTCTTTACCTGTCATTTGGTAATACCATCTGCAGCAAGTGGAATAGTCATTCATACTCCCAAAGATATGTCTACCCAGAACCTCCTGTGAACGTGACCTTATTTGGAGAAAAGGTCTTTGCAGATACCATAGTTAAGAATTTCAAAATAAGTGACCTAAATGGGAAGGAAATCCAAAAAAGGGGGATATATGTACATGTATGGTGATTCACTTTGCTGTACAACAGGAACTAATACAACCCCATTAAGCAACTATGTTCCAATAAAAATTTTGGATACATAAAAAGAATTTCAGACTTAAATGCAATGACAAGTTTTTGCAAGAGAAGAGAAGGGGAAACAGACTCAATGAGATGGCCATTTGAAGACAGAGGCAGATATTGGAGAGATGCTGCCACAAGCCAAGGAATGCCAGGAGCCACCAAAAGCAGGGAGAAGTGAAGAAGGATTCTCTCCTAGAACGTTTGAGGGAGCTCAGCCCTGCTAACACTTTGATTTCAGAGTCCCAGCCTCTAGAGCTGTGTGAGAACATATTTCTGCTGTTCTAAGCCATCCAGTTTGTGCTACTTTGGACAGAAGCTTCAGGAAATAAATACACCCTCCATAAGCCTGAAATGAAGACCTACCCTCTCTACAGGGGCTCTCCCCTATCCATCATATTTTAGAAGATGAAAATCTGTCCACATGAGCATATCAAGAAAAATAAAAAGAGAGAGAAAGAAGATCTGGAGAAGAAAGACAAGAGGCATCACCCTGCCCAGTGCCCGCCTTGGCAGAGGTCTCTCAGAAGGATGTAACAAAGAGGGTTCCAGCTATGGAAATAGGGGGACAGTGATGCCCCACAGTTAGCCTAAAGTGAAATTTAAAAACAGTGTCATCTTGATTATATAACCAAATATAATTTCAAAATTAAGATTAATGTGCTAATAGCTACATGAAGGACTAATAAAGAAAAAGTAATTTACATTAAAGTGTTGTCTTCAGTATGTAAGTGATTGGCTTGTCAAGACTAGAAAAAATTATAAGGGAATACATAGAGGTTTGTAGTATACACAGGTCACTGAATGCAGGAGGGAAAAGGTGATCTGACCCAAGTGAACTGTACTGATAACTTCAACAGCATGAAGAGCTTTGCCATCAGTGACATGCTTTCCTGGAATACACAGCTCTTAGGAAAGTGAACAGTCTTTGCTTGATTTACAAGGAAGTTGCATTTCTGGAAAATACAGGATATATTAAAACCATATTTTAAAACATAATACAGTTCTATGACATGCAATAGAGTTAAGTTCTGGGCCTGGATATCTATAAGCAGGCTTTTCACCTACATGTGTGTCCTATAGGACATTCAGAAGTCAAGCTGGGGTGGTGGGGGGGCAGGACAGTTCCATCTTGAGAAGGCTTCCCATACAATGCAGTGAATCCAGTGTCCTTGTTTGCCAGCGTGACTGTCAACACCTCCCCCAGTCACAGGGATAAGTGAAAAACACCTCCTCAGATTTCCCAGTTTACCCCCGAGGGGGGCAGCAACCCTCTTGAGAACCAGAGGAATCATTTCTCTAAAGCCTCACCCAGCCCTGTGCTGAACTGCACGTGAACCCGCGTTCTCTGGGCCATTGTGTATGGTATCAGTGCTTAAGGTGTCAATCAACAAACGTGTTGAATTTACAGTCTTTGAGTTATGTTGAAGCTACAGAAAAGGTAAGATATGAGTGTGCCCAAGAAGGGCTTGGAATGCCCTGGACACAGCTCCAGTTTCCTCTCTCTCCTCTGTCCACCCTTTCTTCCCTCCTTCCTTGCTCCCCCTTCCCCCACCCTTCTTTCCTTCTCCCTTCTTCCTCCCTCCCTCCTCTGTCCTCACTTCCTTCTGCACTTTCATCTTTTCACATTTTCCCCTGTTGGCTTCCTTTCCCTTCCTTTTCTTCATTTTTCCTTCCCTTCTTCTGCCACATGCCTTCTAAACTCCAGTCTAAGGAGCAGCATCAGGTTGATGGATAAGAATGGCCAGAGCTTAGTTACACCTTTGGCTTCCTAGGACCACTTGCCCACAGAGCTTCTGGTTCAGAAGTTCTAGGTCTCACACAAAATCTTCTCCCAGACAGGTCATGGCAGGACATAAGTGGTCACCCACTGTTAACTCATTTCTAAAGGAAGACTCTTGGAGCCTTGCACATGGAGAATCATTTCAACTAGATATCTAAAAAAATGTGCAAGTTATTCACTTGGAAAAATATCAGACTCAGTCTTCAGCACAAGAACACTTATATGTCACCTCTCCAGGATCAGACATCTGGGGCCAGATGTGAAATTAGTGTAGGTCTCACACGCATGTCTCTGACCCACACATAGCAGCCCTGATCTCACACGCAGGGCAGTTTGCTGGTATCAGCTTACTCGGACTCTCCCAATAGTTATGTGGCATTTAATGCGCAAAAAACGTCAGTTACAGATGTGAATTGCACACGCTATAGATTAATGTTGACCTGAAGCTCCAATACTTTGGCCACCTGATGCAAAGAGTCAACTCATTGGAAAAGACCCTGATGCTGGGAAAGATTGAAGGCAAAAGGAGAAGAGGGTGGCAGAGGATGAGATGGTTGGATGGCATCACCGTCTCAATGGACATGAATTTGAGCAAACTCTGGGAGATAGTGAAGGACAGGGAAGCCTGACATGCTACAGTCCATGGAGTTGTAGAGAGTCACACACAACTTAGCTACTTAACAACAATTGATTAATCATAAAAAAATAAGATGCATCCAACTCAAAGAAGTCCATGAGTAGAAGAGACATGAACCCATTTTCAAACAGGGAGAAAGAGAAAAAGAGGCAACTTGGGAGAGATGCATCTCACCTTGTGATTTTGTCAGTGATACCAGCTCTGAAGAGGAAACTGGGTGAAGAAATGAGGTTGAAGCAGTAAAAACCATGTTTGAGTCTGGCTTACCTGGGTTTGAATCCTAGTTTTGCCCTTTACTAGGACCTGGGGGGCTCCCCTTGTGGCTCAGCTGGTAAAGAATCCACCTGTAATGCGGGAGACCTGGGTTTGATCCTTTGGTTGGGAAGATCCCCTGGAGAAGGGAAAGGCTACCCTCCAGTATTCTGGACTGGAGAATTCCATGGACTGTATAGTCCATGGGGTCACAAAAAGCCAGACGCAACTGAGTGACTTTCACTTTCACTTCAGGGCCTGGGAACTCGGGCAAGTTGCTTACATTCTTTCAAAAGCTGAGGATAATATCAGTCTACCCTTTAAGACTGCTAGGTGGCCAACTGGGTAATCAACATGGAAGGCTTATTACGGCTCTGGCAAGTAGCATATGAATTTTATTCTGTCCTCCACCAACCTTCACTTCACTAGCGAAACACTGAGGGATAAGAGGGGACAGCACCCAACCAGAGGAGCCCTGAAGTGGGTAGTGGTTGAATGGTTATATTTGCCTGGGAGACTAAGAATAAGGGGTGGAGGGGATTCTGAGAATCACCTGAGAGTCAAGTTTGGCAGAGTCTGCCTCCATGTAGAGGAAACACTTACCTACTCAAGGGAAGTTTGGGAAGAATGTGAATGATGTCTTGGGAGACTCCTTAGAGCTCCAGAGCACCCAAAGTCATCACGTTTAATTTACCACCTGCATTCAGCACTCTCCACTAAAGCAGAGAGTGGCTCTGGAATCCTCTGTGCAGAAGATGAGCCTAGAATGCCTTAAGCTCTTCCCAGCCACAGTCTGCCAATAACAAAGGGATCTGTATCAACTGCCTACTTTGATCAAACCACTAGTGCTTATTGGGTTTCTTTGGTTGCCTTTTCTTCTATGTGCAAAGCTGATGATGTCACTAACTTGCTCATAGATTTCCATTGACTCTCCATCACCTACAAGACACAAACTGAGATTCCTTATTGCGGTTGACAAATGCCTTCATCTGACCACAGGCCCACGTTTAAATCCTGGTCCCCAAACAAGCACACAAGCCACATGCCAACACACAGTGTCATATAAGACTACTTGTTACTCCTGAAGAAATCATGCTTCCCCACACCTCTGTATTTTTGGACATGCTTTTCCTCTGCTTTAATTCCTGTTCCTTTTTTGTCACTAGACAGCCACTTCAAACATGATCACTTGTGTCATGCCTGCCCTCACAGCCACCAGCAGAGCTAGCCACCTCTCCCAGAGATAATGAATTACTCCTTATTCTTTAATAGCTCTCCTTTTAGAATTCTGATTCAGTGTTTGTTGAACGTCCTCATTTATCCTTCAAGTCACGGAACCTCTCCTATTTCCAACCCTTTATCTTTCTGTGCTGTATTCTGGTATTCTTTACATCTATCTCCAAGTTTATGATTGAATATGATGTTATTTATTTTGCTGCTAATTATATTTCAAATTTCTAGAATTTTTTTGTTTCTTTTGTCAAACCCAGTGGATTGACTTCAGTATACTCTTGTTTATAAGCCATGTTTACAAACGCTGTCTTTTAATTCTTTAAACATGTTTTAAAAAATATCACAGACTGCTGCCTTAAAAAGCAGCAATCTGTTTGCTCACAGGTTTAGAGGCTGTAAGTCTGAGATCAAGGTATTGGCAGGTTTGATCCTTCTGGGGCCTCTCTGTTCTGACTGCAGATGGTCACCTCTTCACTATGTCCTCAAATGGCTTTTCCTCTGCATCGAGCTTCCTCGATGTCTCTTTGTGTGTCCAAAATGATTCTTCTTATAAGGACACCAGTGATAGTGAATTAGGACCCACCCGTATGACTCATTTAAACTTAATTCCTCTCTAAAGGTCCTATTTTAAAATACGGTCACATTGGGGGTTAGGTTTCAACATATGTATTAGGGGGCACAATTCAACACATAAAATGTGTTTAATAATTTTGCATCTTTGTTTCCTGTAACTATTATTTTGTCTGGCCTGATTTCTGTGGTTTAAATGTTTCTACCAGCTCTTGCTTGCTGTAAAAAGTTTTCTTTCAGGACGATATACTCTTTGGAACTCATATGTAGAAATTCTTTGGGCACCATGTTTAAAGTATGCTCATTACACAGAATATCCTCTTGCTTCCAGCAGACACCTGAAGGTGCTTCTAACTCACGGCCATTTACAACTCAACTTTGGGTTTGGATATTGTGGAAGTCTTTTTGAGGGAAAGGGAGGCAGGAGAATGTAGTACACAGATGTAGTATGAGTTTCAGCCTCTAACTCCTAGGAAGATGGGTTTGGAGCTGGCCATTATTTGAGAAAAGTTTACTTTTTCTTACACCCAGATAGAAGACCAAGAAAGCCCCAAATCTTCACCATTTTTTCTGCCTAGCTGATTTCATTTTTGAGCTTTATCCTCGGTGATTGATATGGTCACAACCCCAGTTCTTCCCTCTTCCTGTCTTATTCTCCTAGGACCACAGCAACCAACTACCACAAATGTGGTGGCTGACACAACAGAAATGTATTTTCTCACAGTTCTGGAAGCCACGAGTATGAAATCAAGGTCTTGGCAGGGCCAAGTTCCCTTCCATGTCTCTAAGGGGTGATTCTTCCTCCCTCTTCCAGCTTCTGGTGGCTCCTAACATTCTTTGGCTTGTGGCAGCATCACTCCAGTCTCCGCCTCCATTTCCATATGGTACCTGACCTTCTTCTCATGTACCTCTCTGTGTCCCCTCCACTTATAAGAATATCTGTCATTGGATTTAATCCCTCTTGCCCCAAATCCTGGATAATTTCACCATGAGATCTTTGACTAATGGCATCAGCAAACATCCTCTTTTCAAGTACGTTTACATTCTGAGGATCCACATGGACACAAATTTCAACCCACTGCACTTCTCTATATCCATATCCTATTCCAAGTCCCTTTGTAGTGACCTCCCCTTTTGACTGTCATCCTATTGTATGACTGTCTTTTCAGCAAAGGGATGTCACTCACTGTGGCACAAGTAGAGAATTAGAGAAGTGCAAGGCTATTTCTCTTGTTGTTGCCCTCTGCCATTGCTATGAGGGCCTTGTGTCTGATTAAGCAGAGACTTAGAGAAACAGGGAGCTGCCCATCTAATGGGATCCTAGTAGACAGTCAAATGATTTGTATACATGTGAGTGGGCCCAGCCAGGAACAACAGAACTGCCTGACTGCCAGGCCAGATATGAGGATAAGAAACAATTAAGTGGGGGCCACTGAAAAATTGTTAATATACAATAGACAAGTCATATTCCTTCCAAGTGGGTCTCCCTTCTAGGGTCTGGGTGTTATGATAGTGTCTTCTATCTGACCTCTCACTATAGCCAGGCCCTAGACTTTGTCTCTTGTCCCCCAGTACTCTAGGGCCCCATTAAAATAGATTGTCCAGGAAAGCAAGGATCCAAAAATGATCCCTCCACCTCACCCCAGGAGAAGCCAGCTCCAGGGCATATTTACCTTCATGGAGTCACACTTCCTTGTTAACCTCTGACTGCCAAGGAACTCCCTTACTTTCCTGACAACAAACAATTGTAAAACAATTTTGATCTAGAATTTTCATATACACGATGGGAAAAGGGATAGTTAAGCATGACACTCTTATCATCAGTTATCTAATTATGTCTACCTCCTTACCAAACTACAGTCTTCCAACTAGGAGATACATTATAGACTGCCTTGCTCAAAGTGTCTTTCTCTATGAGTACTCCTCCAGAACAGGTCTTTAACTCTTACCTAGACAGTCATTGTTCCTTCCAGAACTCTCTTTGGGGTCCTTCTGTAGGAATAGTGAAAGAGAACCTCTCTGACACATGCCAGACGTTTCACCTGCTTTTGTGAATATACAGGAAGACTCCTCTTCCAGGACCTCTTTTACCAATTCAATACTCAGAAATTGACCTGGACCATCAGGCCATTAGGGCACAGCCCAAGGGTCACTTGTGATTCTCCAGAATCAGGGATTTACATGTCATTGTCCAGCAGCCACGTTCATAACCATGAACCTGCTAACAGCTCGGATAGGATATTTCTCTATTTCAGCTCACATGGCAAAATGTGTCTTTCTTGTAAAGGTTTAGCATTTTTGGAATATAGGCACTGGTGTTTTGTTTGTTTGTTTTCATAGTAAATCTTTTGTCAGTACTCACTGGCTGGGTTCTGCTCAGTCTGACACTACAGGAGGTGATAAGCCCCCCTTCCAGTTCAAGACAGTCTCCTGCATTTTCCTCCAGTATGGATCCTATCTCCTCCTCCACCTAGGGCAGTGGGCTTCTGGGAAGTAAACATAGTGTTAATTCTGGAAGCATGTATATCTAGGAATCGATCACTCCTAGAATTTGCCCCTGGGACTCACTGCTGGCTGGAGTGAAGGGGTTGAAATGAACATCTTCCTATGGGTGCCATACAGGCTCAGTTGCTTCTTGGAGAATAGATGGTAAGAGCCACATTCAAGCCAGAAGTCAGGAGACCTGCAAGGCTCAAAGCCTTCTTCACCTTCAGTCTATGGTAATAAACACTGATTGAAGGATGAAGTACATAGGCATGTGTCTAAGACAGAACTGAAACCCAATACAAAGAATAAGAAAGGAGGAAAGAAATGAAACTTTAAGTCAAGGGGGACACCTCAACTCTGGCCATACTGTTGACTTATTGGGGATTTTCAAGTTGACATAGAAGAGTGAGAAGATGAAGAAGCAGCCTGCTTACAAAGACAACCCAGGTTTCCCAGCATGCACTTCACTATTCTTGTCCTCATTCTCCTGAAAATAAATAAATAAATAAATAAGATGTAACATGTTTCCCACTTGAGATGTGGTGAGTCAGGTCTGAGCAGTGGAAAGTGGTTCATTTTTTTTTTTAATTTTATTTTATTTTTAAACTTTACATAATTGTATTAGTTTTGCCAAATATCAAAATGAATCCACCAAAGGTATACATGTGTTATTACATATGTTTCACTCCACCTTCATTTGAAAAGAAATTTGATTCAATCAACTGAGTTCTGTAACCAGAATCCCAAATTATTAACATAGCATGAGCAGTCAAGCTTCAGGGAATCTAAAGTTTAGGCTGAAAATTTATAAATTTACAATCAGAAATACAATTGTTCCAGAAACTGTCCTTAAAAGTTGGCCTGTGTGGAGCCAAGTCACAGTGAAAAGCTTCTCTTGAGAGCTTGGAATCAGAGCAAAGGAAGTTAGTCAGAGTGATGACACACGGCAGTGGCAGCTGGTGACCACATCTGATTCACTCTCTCCCCATAGGGTCAATCTGACAAACATGTCAGGAATACAGAAAGTCTCCTGACTTCAGCCCCTGGCATCTATGTCCAATTAGGATGGCCCTACCTTTGGAGTGGGAGCTCTGCTCCATTGGGCTTCCCTGGTGGCTCAAATATAAAGAATCCATCTGCAAAGAAGGAGTTACAGGAGATGTAGGTTTGATTCCTGAGTTGTGAAGATCTCAGGAACTCCCAACTGAGCTACAAGGGAAGCCCTAAGTTTATTTCCGATCAATAAACTATTTCTTTAGATTCGTTCAAGCTTCCTATAGACCATGGTTAAACTCTCATCATTAGGAACTTCTCTCTGAGCCTGAGCCTGCACCTATCTCTCTGAATCTCTTTCCCACTAGTGGTCCAGGTTCTAGCTCAGTCTGAAACACAGAGAAACTCTATGCCTTGTTCCATGTGATAGCTCTTCAAAAATTTGAGAAATTCTATTATCAAGGTTGCCATATTCCATTGTACAAGTTGTGAACCTAATAAGGGAATGTGGCTGTGAAGGGAAATGTGGGTGAGAAGCCAGGTGCAAGGCAGCTCCTCTTTGTAGAGAGGTACTTTTCTCTCCTTTGCCAAGGCTCCATACGAATTAGCAATGGGCAGGGTTTTATGGTACTCTCATCTCAATATTTTGGGGCCCAACAACTATTTCTTAAAGCTTGCAACATTATGAAATCTATATAATGTCACCCTCTTAAAATACATTCAAACTTATCAATATCCTATCTAAAAGTGACATCCAAAATTGGCTAAAATTCATCAAAAACAATGAGATGACTATATTCTTTTGATCCATACATTATTATTCACATGGCTAAGAGTTACACTAGTTATTTCGAGCAGCCTCATCACATTGTTGGCTCATGCTGAGCTTAAAGTCCAAAAAGAACCTCAGGTTGTTTTTCCCTTGTGAAGTGCTGGTCACGTCAGATCTTCAAAATCCAGTGCAAAGTATGAATGATAAATTAATTTCTCTTAAAACTCAGCATGTTGAGTTTTGTCATCAATGTTGCTTATTGAGGTCTTTATGAGTAGCGTGATTCTCTCTCTCCAGCCTTTGTGTCATTCACCAGATTGATAACCTGCTTTTTACAGTTTTATAGAAAGAAAGAAAGGGAGGGAGAAAGAAAAGCAACAAATATTTTGGTGTGCCTACTGTATTCCAGGGGCTTCCCAGGTGGCTCAGTGGTAAAGAGTCTGTGTGCCAGGCAAGAGATGTGGGTTCAATCCCTTGGTTGGGAAGATCCCCTGGAGAAGGAAATGGCAACTCAGTCCAGGATTCTTGCCTGGGAAATTCCATGGACAGAGGAGTCTGGTGGATTCAAGCCCATGGGGTTGCAAGAGAGTCAGATATAAATAAACAACAACTGTACTCCAGGCACCACACTCTTATCGGGTTATCTTCCTTAATCTTTACAGCAATCCATGTAGATATGCAGTTATATTACTTCTATGTTCACAGCTAACTGACTTGCCCAAGGTTATACAGCTAATAAGTTGCAAAGAGAGGATTCAAACCCAACCTCATTTCATTTAAGCCAAATTCTTCCAACAACTTGGCAATGTCCCTTAAGTATGAGAAAGCCCCGTAACATATGAGGTCCCTGAAGTCATTCTGTAGAATGGCTAACTGGTAGGGCCAAGAGGACAGCTCTCGGGCATAAACTTAGAGTCTTTGGTCAAGGAATGACTACTGGAATTTGGAAAACTGTAGGTCTCCTATTCGGAGACCCAGGTTGGATTCCCATAACAGATTTACTCAAAGAATTGATGATCTCCCAAACTTCAGAGCATATACCCTAGAGTCTGTCAATACCGCTATATTCTCCTTATGCTTATTTTGAGCTCAACTCAAAATTTCTTTTCTCTCTAATTGGTTTGGTTGAATTCACACCAATATTTATCTGTGTTCTCCCTCTGAGAGACTCAGTCAGAGAAAAAAAAAATTGACAAATTGGGATTCATTTGCCTTATACCACTGCTTTCTGGCACATTCAGAATAAAACAGAATATTTGAGTTGAAATCCCAAAGATGACTTAGTTCAATTCTATTATTTTAGTTAACCTTAGAGGTTATGCAACTCCCTTGACTGCACCATAGGTTAACAGGAGAGTCTTATTACTTAACTTTTAACCCCAAAACAATATTCCATCACTCTATAATGCCTCTGTTTTTATTTTGGAATGATGAAGTGAACTTCCTAGACTGGTTTAACTTCTGAAGTTTCCTGGAAAATGGTTACTGGTTTGCCATAATTAGGCTTCCCTGGTGGCTCAGATGGTAAAGAATCTGCCTACAATGCAATTGACCAGGGTTCAATCCCTGGGTCAGGAAGATTCCCTGGAGAAGGGAATGGCTACCAACTCCAGCATTCTTGCCTGGAGAATTCCATGGACAGTGAAGCCTGGTAGGCTACAGTCCATGGGGTGCAAAGAGTCAGACACAACTGAGCAACTAACACACACATAAATATTTTGGCTTCCCTGGTGACTGAGTGGTACTGCAATGCAGGAGACAATTAGGAGATGCAGGTTCAATCCCTAGGTTGGAAAGATCCTTTGTTGCCTTAAGTGTCATACTGGAAGGTTCTGAGGTGCCTAGCCCCACACTCGCCCTCCTCTGTGGTCCTGAGTTACTTTTTCTCACCTGGTCCTTGTGCAGTACTCCATATATGACAGCAATCAATAATCCCTTATTAATTAAATGGCACTTTATAAAAGTACTCCTCCAGGGGCTCTGAGAAAGCCAGCTTTGGCTAGCTATAAAGTTTTAGGTAATCATTTAAGAAAAAAAATTGTTATTCATCATCTTTATGGCATATCACGGCCGCCACATTCTCCCCAGGAGTTCAATCCATCAAACTCTTCAATGCAAGGACGGCTAACAAGGTCCCTGTCACTTCAGGTGAAATATACAGGTATCACCAGAGGCTCCTGACTCTCACAAAGGTGTAGCCATCTTCCCATCCCAGCAGGCTCCCTTCAGGGAGCCAGCAAGATGGCCTGGCCTGGCTTTTCATCTCCATTTGCACAATAGGGGTGGGTAAGAGGAAATCCTCTCATGAGAATGGTTTCCTGTGGGCAAGACACCTGAGGTTTTAAGCTCAACTCTTTCATGTCTGAGATATTCATGAGAAAATGGTTTGGTTATGGTAACTGGCCTTTGTGAGACTTTCAGCTGTTTGGTCCACATTCTGCACTTACTACTATTACTGCTGCCGCTGCTGGCTATATAATATTTTTAAAATATTTATTTACTTATTTACTTGCCAGCACTGGGTCTTACTTGTAGCACACGGGATCTTCAATCTTGGTGGCTGCATGTGGGTCTTTAGTTGAGGCATGCAAACTCTTAGTTGTGGCTTATAGTTCCCTGACCAGGGATCAAGCCTGGGGCCCCCTGCATTGGAAGCATGGAGTCTTAGCCACTGGACCACCAGAAAAGTTCCCTATAATAGTTTGCAAAGTGATTTCGATTGTCTCATTTGGTCTTCACCTCAGTCTTGTAAGACAGGAGCGTGATGATTATCATTCCCATTTCTCAGAAACTGAAGTACATCCATAGTCACTTGGAAGGCATTCCTTACAGCATTTGAGCTCAGATCTTGCTTTAGATTCTGTGTGTTTTAAACAATACATCATCATGCCTTCCATCCTCACCAACCTTGTTTCTTTTCTAGATGTAGTGCAGCTGCATTTTGAATAAAGATGTTTCCATAAAGAAGGCTAGGCACTGAAGAATCGATGCCCTCAAACTGTGGTGTTGGAGAAGACTCTTGAGAGTCCCTTAAACTGCAAGGAGATCAAACCAGTCGATCCTGAAAGACATTAACCCTGAATATTAATTGGAAGGACTGGTCCTGAAGCTGAAGCTCCAATACTTTGGCCACCTGATGTAAATGGTTGACTCATTGGAAAAGACCCTGATGTTGGGAAAGATTGAGGACAGGAGAAGAAGGGGGCAACAGAGGATGAGATGGTTGGATGGCATCACTGACTCAGTGGACATGAGTTTGAGCAAGCTCCAGGAGATAGTGAAGGACAAGGAAGGCTGGCATGCTGTAGTTCATGGGATTGCAGAGTCGGACATGACTAAGGGACTGAACAACAATAGCTTTTTCTGTTCACCTGTTTGGGAACAACTTCCCTCAGATGAAATGCTCAGAAACAAGACAAGATGCCATACATCAACATGCATCCGCCACAGGTGTACACGTGTTCCCCATCCTGATGTATGGCAAAACCAATACAATATTGTAAAGTAAAAGATAATAATAATAATACAAAAATAATAATAAAAAAGAATATTAAAAAAAAAAAGACAAGATGCCGTGCTTGGACTTGTGAGTCAGCTCTGAGTGGCCAGGGGCCTCCGTGTGGTTTTCACGCTCAGGGAGAAAATTCAGATGATATGGTAGCTGGTCCACTGTCCTGAAAGCCTGCCTGGGCTACTGTGGACAGACCCGAGCCTTTCTCTGACCTCTGGGGTTCAAGCAAGGGTGACTCAGACAATTATCTCAGGGCTGCCTGTTTCTCCAGGTTTTGAGAAAGGAGACTGGAGTAGATATAAACTGAATCTGTAACACAGCTACAAATCATGTGTGTTCATGCATGTCTGTGTGTGTGTGTTAAGTCAGTAGGAACATATCCAGATTGAATTTATATTCCTTGTATGCACTGCATTAAGTGCTTTCAAAATGGTTATTTTATTTAATTCTAATTCTTTGCAGTGGATATTATTCTCTGAGGTTTTCAGACAAAGAACTGAAACTCAGAGAGACCAAGTGACGTGACCCTTGGCGACATGCCTCCCTTCCCCCTCTGCCAGTGTAGCTGATGAAAAGCTGTTTCTATAAAACCCATGTAATTATGGATCACTCTACTTCACCCTTTATGTTTGCTTTCTTCACTGGCCATGGCCGTGTGTGTGTGTGTGTGTTCAATTCCTCAGTCGTGTCAGACTCTTTGCAACTCCACAGACTGTAGCCAACCAGGCTGTGAGCTGTAGGCTAATTCTTCTCTTATCACTATCCATTCTTGCCCTGGCCAACAGTCTGTGGACCTAAGAGGCAGAATAAAGGTTGCTCAGGGCTGGGAGGAAGCCTGCTCTCCACCTCGAGTGGGAGTTCTGTTTTCCTTGCATGGGTTGGGCGGTAGATCCCGGGAGATGTGAGTGGAAGGCTCCCGACAGAGGGCCGGTGGTTCTCCACTCTTCTGCTGCTGTTCCCTGACATGCTGAGCCTCTCCAACTGATTTACCTGCCACCCTGGGGCTGAAAGCTGGTGTTAAAATTCCCTGCAATGGAAATGATCCGTGCAGGCAGAAGGGGCGATGCATTAAGTCATAAGAACAGGTGTTTGTTCAGAATGATGGTGAGCGAGTCTGACAGGTGCCTCTGCACAGCCTCAGGGTCAGGGGAGCAGAGAAAGAGAAAAGGATGAGAGAAAGGAAAAAGAAAAACCGGGAAGAAAGAGAGCAAAAGGACTCAAGTGAGATTAGGAAAAAAAGCAAATGAGAAAGGAAAAAGGGAGGGAAGAGAAATTCTATGATGGAACATGTGATTTTTTCAACTACTCTCTGTGGACTTTCCCTGTGCCCCGGCACCCCTGCCTCCCATTCCTGGAGACGGTCCACGGGTGTCACTATCAGCAAATTCCAAGGGTCAGACCAGTGCTTGTGCCCTCAGTCTTTTAAGAAATCTTGAAGGATTAAAAAACTCCTTCCCTCACAGTCCTGTTGAGATGAATGAGACTCCCAAGAGAATATTTGATAAGTGATAACTATATGGTAAATATACAATAAATAGATAAATAGATGTGTTAGTCATTCACTCAGGTGTGACTCTTTGCAACCCCATGGTCTGTAGCCTGCCAGGCTCCTCTGTTCATAGGATTCTCCAGGCAAGAATACTGGAGTGAGTTGCCATTCCCTTCTCCATGGGATCTTCCTGACCCAAGGATTGAACCTGGGTCTCCTGCATTGCAGATGGATTCTTTACTGTCTGGGCCGCCAGGGAAGCCCAGATAAATAGATAGTTAGATATAAATGATAGATATATAGATATGGATGATGTACTCATGGACTCCTGAGGTCAGCACTAGGATTTTGTAAGCTCAGGGAGGCATGGCTTACATGGATCCCCCCTAGCTGGAATAGGGCCTGGCTCATACAATGTACTCAAATGTTTGTTAAGTAAAAGTCAGGTACATGTTCTCATAAAGCCCACTGAATGAGGCTTGGGCTGGGGGGAATAATCAGTGTAAGAAGAGGGATTGAGCCTCATGTCTGTCCAGCCACCTTCAGCCTCATTTCTGTGCCTCCTACTGTCCAATGGCAACCAGATCTGACAGTGACAGATTTGCACTTTCCTACCAGAGCAGGACTCCACATAAGACCTGCTCAGCAGGCCCGTCCTTCTCTCCAAGGAGGCAGAGGAGAGAGGCACTGCAGCTGGGACCAGCTCAGATATGAAGTAAGAGATGGAGGACAGGAAAGAACTTCAAAATATTGCTGGGGGACCCTCCCTGCTTTGAAGGTTGATGCCCTCAGCTGAAGCCAGGCAGGCCAGGGAATGGCATCTAATATGCTTGTTGGATTCATAAGCAGCCCAGATAACTGTCAGTATTCAAGTGAGGCTTGGAAAAAGGTGGGCCAGTTGGTGACATTGAAAATCAGGCTGATGGAAGCTTCCCAGGAGGCACTTGTGGTAAAGAACTTGCCTGCCAATGCAGGAGACACAAGAGATCTGAGTTTCATCCCTGGTTCAAGAAGATCTGCTGGAGGAAGAAATGACAATCCACTCAAGTGTTCTTGCCTGGAGAACTCCACAGACAGAGGAGCCTGGTGGGCTACAACCCATGAGGTCACAAAGATTTGGACACAACTGAAGTGACTCTATGCATGCATGAACGGAGGCATGTAATTTGAGTAAAGGTATTATTTCAGAGCAGGATGTAAGGCACAGGAATGGACCCAGGCACGGTGACCAGACCCAGACAAACCAACTGGGCCCCACAGAAGACCAGCCAGCCCCAGCAAGGAGCTGCCATGCTGGGCAGAGACCCGAGACAGCGGCTGGGTGGTAGGGGAAAGCCATGAATTGGCTGCCAGTGGGTGTCAGAACTCACCCCAAGATTCCCAGAGTGGGAAAGTAACAACCAGACTCATCACAGACCCCTCACTCTCAGCAATGCCTGCTGGGAAGGCTTGGAAAGGAAGAGCCTGGCAGCAGAAAGCATTAGAGAATTAAATCTGGGCCAAAAGGAGTAAGAGAAGCCTTCCTTTTCATCTAGTGGGGCAGTTCTAGAAACTTCTTCATCTCCTCTCTTCCTCTAGTCAGGCCAGTTAAGAACCCCCACCATACATTATTTTCCTCTTGCTCCATGCTAAAGGCTGAGGCCATCCATCCCCACTTCCTTCCAATTTCCAAAATCAAAGATGGCAGTCAACCAGCAGCTGGATGTTAAACCCCCTTCTCTCAAGACCCAGTTGGCTCCCAGCATCGGGCTGTGCAATCCTAATCCCTCAGCCCTGATGTAGCACCTTTGACTGAGTCCAACTGGGCTGCTGGTGGTGATGAGCCTTCCAGATGGTCCACACTCCAATGAGGATGGTGCCCCTGGCTCTTTGCAAAAAAGAGGCCTGGGTGACACAGAGCTATAGAGTCTCTGAGGCCAGCTTTGAAAGAAAAAAAAAAAACAAGAAGCTCAAACATCCCCATTAGGGTTTCTCTCTTGTTTCCCCATTAAATCAGAGAGATAAACCAGTGTACCGTGTCAATTCTTACTTTTAAAAACTGGGTTCAGCAGCCAAGAGCAGATGAGTGTTGGTAACTGGCTACCCTAAAGGGGCTGTTGAGGGGACCATTTCCCAGGAGAGCCATCCCCTGTTTCCTGTTCTCTGGGGCAGGTGGCTCCAGCCTGGCCCTGAGCTTCCTAGCCCCCTGTCCCCATGGGCATGGCCTCCGGCCAGCAGGAGGTGGCCTGGCCCCACCCAGCAGTGGGGTCTCCCTGGCCCTGTGGCTGGGTTGATCAAACAGCAAGAGAAGATCCAGGGCCGGAGCAGGCTATTAGCTCCTCTGAAGAGAACTCCCTTAATCGCATAAACTAACCACACTGTTTATTGTGCAAACTTGGACTGAAGCAGCCTCGCAGAGGGGGTTCATAACAAGGGCTGTTAATATTTATGGCTGACATCGCGGGTTCCTCGAGTCACTATAATGAGCCCATTGCAGCCTGAGTGGCTGCAACCTTCCAGCAGAGGCAAAGAGGAGGAGAAGGAAGCAGAGGGGAGACCGGATGGTGCCTGCCTTCCTGATCTGCACGGCAGGGTTCCTTCCAGTGGTGGAAGTGTCTGCTGAACACCTGCTGTGTATGAGACATTCAGCCATGTGCTAGGGCATGGAGGTGGAGAAGGAAAACTCTGAGAGAACACAGTTCCTGTCCCTGATGCTCAGTGAGGCCAAACAAACGGAAACATCAGAATTTGGAGCAGAATAATGTTTATTGCAGGGCCATGCGAGGAGAAGGGTGGCTCATGCCTCAAATCCTCAAACTCCTCTAAGGGTTTCAGCAGAGTGCTTTTAAAGGCAGGGTGAGGAAGGGGTGTGGTTAGTTGTTGCAAACTACTTGGTGTCAGAATCCTTTGTTCTTGTAGCTGTTCATGTATGTCAGGTTAACTGTAAATCTCAATAAAACAAATGTTATTCTCTGTTCTGCAACTTTTTCTCTCTATATAAATGGACTCATTAAAGGTCAGAGCCTTGAGAATAAGCTATTCTCTATATTTCAGGCTGTAGGCAGTGTTCTTTTGCAACAGGTGCAGAGCCAGACTGACTAAGCACAAGCAATCAGTTCAGTTCAGTTCAGTTCATCTCTGTCATCTCCGACTCTTTGCGACCCCATGAATCGCAGCACACCAGGCCTCCCTGTCCATCACCAGCTCCCAGAGTTCACCCAGACTCACGTCCATCGAGTCAGTGATGCCATCCAGCCATCTCATCCTCTGTCATCCCCTTCTCCTCCTGCCCCCAATCCCTCCCAGCATCAGAGTCTTTTCCAATGAGTCAACTCTTCGCATGAGGTGGCCAAAGTATTGGAGTTTCAGCCTCAGCACAAGCAATAGAACAGATCTAATAAGGAGTCACATTTGTTCTTCCATATTACAAAACTACCAAGGATCCAAGCGAATGAGTTCTAGGACAGGGGTGCTCCAGCTTTGGGCTCAATAGGCCCCTATTCTCTGGATCAGGGAGAATGAGCCAGAGCAGAAGTATATGGTTTCCAGCTGAAAAGTCTCAGTTTGGGGAAAACTGATGTGATTCTTCTTTAAAAAAGTAGTGGGTGCCCATCATCCCCAGGGCCTCAGTTTCTTTCCTGAGAGGAGGCTTCATACTCTGAGCTCTTTTCCTGCAATCTTTTGAACGGACAACTCCATATTGAAACCCTTAAAAGTCATTAGACTGAGCTGGTGTTGAGGAGGCAGTATGGGGCAGTGAGGAGACCTTGAGAGAATGCAGGCGTCTTCCAATCTCTTCAGAAGAACATATAGGATGATGGGATTCTTCGTGAGTGGCTGCCTGACAGTCACCCAGGGAAGGACTCTTTAGCACTGAAACCTGCTGCCCTGACTGGACCCGGGACACTTAAGGCCTACTTGGTGCAAAAGGAATAGCCCACCCCAGCTCTAGGCCTGCCCTGCCAGTTCCACTGACTGTGACGCTGGGCAGAGCTCTTCTCTGGGCCTGCTTCCACGTTTGCACAAAGAGGAGTTTTGGCCAGACAAGAAGCTCTAACTTGGGCTAATGCAGCCTGACTGATTATAATGCCAGACACAGGACGTGTGTATGCATGGGGCAAAAGCATCAAGGGAAGGTGCAACCCAAGGCCCCAGGCTGGGCTTCTGGGGCTCCAAGAGCCACCAGAGTAAAGGCCATAGTGTATGGATATATGTATATTTCTTGGCAAAGAAGGTCAGTAGCTTTCATCAGATTCTTAAAGAGCTCGTGACCAGCTAAGAACAACAGTGGTGGTGGTTTAGTTGGGAAGTCATGTCCAACTCTTTGCGACCCCATGGACTACAGCCACCAAGCTCCTCTGTCCATAATATTCTCCAGGCAACAATACTGGAGTGGATTGCCATTTCTTTCTCCAAGAACCATGGTGTTTAGATCTAATTAAGGTTCTTTCAGTTTCTAAGTTTCTTGAGTTTTAAAACTTCTTTGCTTCCTTCAGATTCTCTCGCTGAGTATAAGCTCTAGATGGGACTGCCCTGAGGTCTCTTGAGTGCCAAGTGGGGACACATTCTGGGATGAAGTTAAAGGGATTCACCCAACACATGGTGGGTTTACATGGTACCGAATCATAGGCATGGCTTTTGAAGCTGCACAGGGTTGAGTTTGAATTTCTGCTTTCCTATTACAGTGATATATCTGTGACTCTCAGTTTCCTCATTTGTAAAATTGGCATGAAAAGGGGCGATCCAAGCCTGTAAAAATAGGCAAATATGTAATACGTCATTTATGGACAGTACACTAAGATCTCTGATAAAATAACCATTAACAGTATGTTTAGACTTTACAGCCACTCTGGAGTAGCATCTACATCAGAGAGTTGTCTTGAAGATTGTGTGTAACGATAAATATAAATTGCCTGGCATGGTGCAAGTGCCAATAAATATTACCAATCATGATAATTACCATGTTTATCTATGTGCCATGGTTTGCATCCTGGGCAAAGATTTTGCTCCTGTCCTCAGGTGATATCTCTGACTATAGGCACCTCCCCAAGTTTCCCTGTGATGCTATGTGTCAGGAGGAGTCCTTACACTTGAGGCCTTGATGGGAGCAGATGGACCTGAAGAAGATGGACCAGGATTCAGGCATCCAGCCAACCAACTAGAGGCCCAGAGGAGGGCCCTGCAGGGACATCAGACAAGTGGTTCAGAGGGTGCAGGGGCAGGCAGGGTCCAGGATCCTGCAGCAGTTGAGAGAGGAGTACAAGTGAATGCACCCCGCAGTTGGTCCTCGAGTGTTGATTGTGGCCAAAGGGAGATGAATAGGAGACCAGCAGGTGAACTCTGCTCCTGATTGCCACATGTTCCCAGATGCTGTGATTATTTCTCTTCTGGGAAGGGGCCGCAGAAGAAAATGCAATGCAAGTCAATGTGGGTGGATGAGCATTCTCCAAGAACAGAGAGGGCCTGATTCTGCCTGCAAATCTATATTCTCAAAAGCCTCTCCCCATCCACTCTTTAATTAGAATGGAGCACAGCCTTGTGGAGGAGGTGAGCAGAGATGCTTAGAGAAGCTGGAAAGGCTCTCTCTGGTTCTCTGTATGAGAGTCAGATCCCCAGGAGTGAGGGATGAAGCAAAGTTTGGAATGAGGGGAAGTTGTTTGATGCATGGAGGCAATGAGAAAAAAAATCTATTAGTGGTGCTTTGAGTTCCTTAGAGAATGGTTCCTGAGGAAGCCAAGTAAACAACTTCCTGATACTGGAGATTTGTTAATTAAGCACTTAGAACAGGCTCTGGGGAAGGAAGGCAGACAACTATAGAATCTGACTTCTGAGAGTATTCCAACTTTGAGAGAGAAGGCAATGCATCTCAGGGCCAGTGGCCCAAGGTTTCTCCCAGCCTGTGTGAGGACCCTGGCTGCTGTCAATATAAGAGTTTGTGCTCATGGTTGGACCGCATATGGGGAAGGACAGGGGAGAGGCTGAGCTGAGCATTTAGTGACAGGCATGGTGTGCTGCATTCATCTTGATGTCCATGAGCTCTGAGGCATGCAGAGCTAGCAATATTCGACCTGTCCAGGGAAAAAGCCACTCAGGTATCACCCGAGTGGACCTTGGCAAGGATTGTCCTCACAGATTCCTGAAACTTCTGCAGGAGTGCATCCTCGCTTTGATTAAGCACAGGACACTGCTGAGTTTCTCTTTCAAAGTGTGCATACTCCTGAGAAAAGTAATGTATTAACTCACTGTCTTCTGTAAAGGAAGTTGTTCAGAGCAGGGGTGCCGTGTGCTGAGTCACTTCAGTTGTGTCTGATTCTTTGTGACCCCATGGATTATAGCCTGCCAGGGTCCTGTGTCCATGGGACTCTCCAGGCAAGAATACTGGAGTGGATTGCCACGCCCTCCTCCAGAGAATCTTTCTGACTCAGGATGGAATTCACGTCTCTTATGTCTCCTGCATTGGCAGGTGGGTTCCTTACCACTAGTGCCACCTGGGAAGTTTCTTGATTGAAGAAATGGGTCCTCAGAGGAGTGAATAATCAGGGGTCAAGGAAGGGGGGGCGGGCTGCAAGTCACCATGCCACCCAGCCCGAGAGAATTGGGAAGATGGAGGAGTATGCCAGGACTACCCTCAGGCTGCCTGTCATCCTGCCCAGATGCCTGAGTAATGCCCCAGAAGGAGAAGCCCAAGTTTCTGGTGAGCAAATCAGAATGAACAGTTCCTTCTCTTCCCACCTCTCACCACCACTAGGTGGCAGCACTAGGCGTTCCACTCCCTTTCCCCTCAATGAGCTATGACAATAAATGCTTGGTAGATGGAATCATCTGGAGGAGTTATGTAGGGGAAGGAATCCTAGGAAGACCCTTGTAGAAGAGAGGATCCTTTCTGTGAAGGGAGTACATCCAACCCACCTCCCACCTCGTTACCCAAGTCTAATGCTCATGGCCCTTCCCTAAAGAGAAGGCCCAGTCTTACCCCCAGACAACAAGCATAGCTCACTCTGGCTCCAGGCTTCCAGGAAATGCCCCTTCTCCATCAGGTAGAAACCAGCATCTCGAATTCAGATGACAGTGTCCCGTACCCAACACCACATTCCATAGCTCCAAGTTGTGCAAAGCTGGATATGTTTAAAGGCAAAGAGAAGCTCTCCTCTCCCCAACATGGAAGACACAGGTGCACAGTCAAGGATGTGGCAAGGAGGCAGCTCCCAGGAAAAACATATTTACCTTCCAAGTTAGATTCACCAACATCCAGCAGTGTTATGCAGAGTCCTTGAGACAGAGGGGATTGATCAGTCTGAGAGGAGGATGGCAGCTGGGAAGCTTTTGCTGAAATCTGTGTTGGCTGCAGGCAGTGTCCACAAAGTGGGGTCTAGCCATCCTCTCTGGGTTCCATTCCTTCAGTGAGCACCATGATGGAGCTCCCTGAGAAAAAGTGGGCAGGGAAAATGGAAGGGAGAAGGAAAAAGTAAGCACGGGGCTGAGGCCAGCATGTTCTACCATCTCCTCGTCTCCTTTTTGCATAGCCCCAGTCCAGCCTGTCCACCACTGTCCTGGTGTTTCTAGCTGAGAAGCAGAGGGACTTTCTTCTGTTCCCACTTTTTCTCCCTACATCTAACTTTTCCAGCCTCAGCAAGCAGACTCAGACTTCCCCTGCCGTCTTTTTATTCCTCACAATGATTGACTGATGTTAAGATGTTCATTTCCTTGGGAAAATAAGGAAACGGTCTCAGGGAACTTAGATAACTTGTCAAAAAGCAGGCTACCTGGAAAGATCAGAGTCAGGATGGTGAACACCCATTTGTTGACAAGAAGACTAGCAGCCCATGTTTCCTCCAGTACAGTATACACTCAGGGAGGTCCTCCTATGGGGCCTCATCTAAATTTATCCTTCCAGATCTCTGCCCAGGTCTCACACTTGTCACTCACTTTGCTTTGATAACATATTGTTTACAGGTAAAGCTGGCCCTGCTGTCACCAGCAGACCTTTGCATCTACCAGAGTAAGAAGTGAAGATGTTCAGATCTGTAAGTGTTCCTCAGCAACCACTGCTTGTGGGAGACCTGCAGTGTGGCAAGCCCCCAGCTTACCTCAGCTTGTCTCTGTTGCCCAAGTCTCAGAAGACTACATGAATCAAGAGAGGAGGAACCATTTCTGTGTGTGTGTTTCCAGGGACTGTGAACTCAATAATGGACTCCTTCACCAAGCTGTTGCAAAGGGACATGAGTTTGTTCTTATGCTGGGGGTTAGTAGCTGAAGGTTGCACATACATGCTAATTACTGGCCCAAAAAAGAGAGATACAACAATAACATGAGAACCACGTGTGTTAAAGGCTTTCTTCTTTCCCTCTAAAGACTGGATTCTGAGCATTGTAGCTTCAACAAACCTGTAGGAGACAAGGATAAGTGACAAGGGAAACAGGGAATAGAATGTCCCCACAGTGGAGAGCATAGCTACACTGAATGTAGTATCAGCACATGACATCTTGATCATCGCTAGGATCTCACACAGGAAATCATCTACATTGTTGTTGCCACAAAGTGGCAGCTGGACAATGAGGGATGACTGGAGCTAGGAGTTAGCCAAAACACTTAGCCACACTATGAGCACTAGGAAGATACAGAGTTGCTGATGCATGATAGCTGGGTACCTGAAAGGCTTGCAGATGGCTTTGCAAGGACATCACAGCTAAGAGGATGTATTCAGCGCCTCCCAGGAAGTGAAACACACAAACTGGGGCACACAGCCTCCACAGGTGATAGATTTCTCTGGGGGCCAGAGGTTCAGCAGCAGTTGAGGGTGGTGGTAGAGCAGGGAGGAGAGGTTGTAAAGGAAGAAGTGCATAGGGCTGTCAAGATAAGGACCTACCCTGGATACCCACTAGTAGTAGATGTAAGCAGCAGGCACTACCATGAAGAGTGGCATTTCCAACCAGGGATGGTAAGAGACACCCAAGAGAACGAAAATATTTGAAGTACTTGCGTTGCCTGCACTCATCACTGATTTTGCTCTATTTGGTGGATTTACGTCAAAGTGAAGATTTTCATTTCAGTATCAAGTATTATTTTTTCATATTTTGTTTTATTTTTAAAT
>NW_011494789.1:2714645-2717972 GCF_000754665.1 Bison bison bison
ATCCCTCCAGGGATGTCACAGAGCACCAGCTTTGAGTGCCCTGCGTTTTATGTATGGTAATGTATATATTTCAATGCTGTTCTCTCAAATCATCCCACCCTCTCCTTCTCCCACTGATGGTTAATTTATTCAGTTAAATAAAGTGAGTTATGAAGGGAAAAAGTTAACCAAAGACTCCTTTCGACCTCGGAGACAAGAACCCTTTGAGTTCTTCATGGTGCTGTGGGCCATGCAGGTCAGTAGAAGGGCAGTCTTGTTAAAGCTATTAAGCAAATCCAAGATTGAATGATCAATATTGTTAAGACGTAAATTTTTTCCAACTTATTTATAGATTCAACATATTTACAATAAAATCCAAGCAGGCTTAAACAACAACAACAACATCAGAATTTGACAAACTGGTTCTAAATTGATACAGAATTTCAAAGGATCTAACACAGCCAGAACAGTTTTGAAAAAGAAGCAAGTTGGGGGACTGACTTACTCGATTTCAAGACATACTGCACAACTGTGCTACTCAGCATTGCATAGTACTGAGTAAGAATAGCTATATATCAATGAAACAGAATAGAGAGTCAAGAAATATACTCATACTTATATGTCCAATTTATTTTCCACAGAGGTGGCAAGGCAACTTGATGAATGAAAGAAAAATCTTTCAACAAACTGTGTTAGAACAACTAGAACTACTGAAGAGGAAAAAGAAATGATCCTCCATCCTTACCTCATACTATACAGAAAATTAACCTGAAATGGATTATGAATCTAAGTGTAAGAGCTAAAACTATACAATTTTACAAAAATTCATTGAAGAAGGGTTTCAAAACCTTGGATTAGGCAAGTGTTTCTTAGGACACAAAAAGCATACAGCAGTGGAGACATAATACAGTAAATTAAATTTTACCAGTTTTTGCTCTTTGAAAAATACTTTATTAAGTGAGACATCTCTGATGGTTGTGGTTAAGACTTTGAGCTTTCAGTTCAGGGATGAAAGTTCAATCCCTGGTCAAGAAACTAAGATCCCACATGCCACATTGCATGGCCAGAGAAATAAAAATTTTTAAAATTAGATTGCATTTCAAAATACTTTTAAATAGAGATAAGTCACAGGTAAGAAGGAAAATGTTCACAATACATATATCTGACAAAGAAATTGTATCATAAGTATATAAAGAACTCTAGCAACTTAATAATAAGATCAATAAATTAAAAACAGCAAAAGATTACACAGACACTGCTCTAAAGTGAACACATGAAAGTGCAGGAAGCACTTGGGAAGACTGATACTCAACAGGAGAGTGTAAATTAAAACTACAGCTCGTTCATCAACAACCATCACAACTCATTCTAATGGCTAAAATTGAGGTGATAAAAAATAAATTTTAAAAATAAAGAGTGATAATACCAAGTGTTGACAAGGATCTGGATCAACAATCTCTTGCATAATGTTGGTAGGAACACAAAACAATACAACTACTTTGGCAAATGGTTTGACAGTTTCTTATAAAGTTAAACATATACTAACCATCAGAGATACCAACTTCACACTTGGGTATTTACCCAAGTGAAATGAAGACACATGTCCACATGAGGACATGAGGATGTTCATAGTAGCTTTACTGATAATAGATCCAAACAAGAAACAACACAGGTGTCAATCAATGGGTCAACATTAAACAAATTGCAGTATACCTGTGCTGTATGATATATTCAGCAGTAAAAGAAATGAGATAATGACAATATGAATGGATCTCACTATATTCTGCTGTGTGAAACAAGCCAGACATGAAAGTGTATATATGGTAAAATTCCATTTATATCAAAGTCTGGAAAACCACCCATCAATAGTGACAGCAGATAGTGGAAGTGAGAAATAGATTTAAGGGCCTAGATCTGATAGATAGAGTGCCTGATGAACTATGGAATGAGGTTCGTGACATTGTACAGGAGACAGGGATCAAGACCATTTCCACAGAAAAGAAATGCAAAAAAGCAAAATGGCTGTCTGGGGAGGCCTTACAAATACCTGTGAAAAGAAGAGAAGTGAAAAGCGAAGGAGAAAAGGAAAGATATAAACATCTGAATGTAGAGTTCCAAAGAATAGCAAGAAGAGATAAGAAAGCCTTCTTCAGCAATCAATGCAAAGAAATAGAGGAAAACAATAGAATGGGAAAGACTAGGGATCTCTTCAAGCAAATCAGAGATACCAAAGGAACATTTCATGCAAAGATGAGCTTGATAAAGGACAGAAATGGTATGGACCTAACAGAAGCAGAAGATATTAAGAAGAGATGGCAGAATACACAGAAGAACTATACAAAAAAGATCTTCATGACCCGGATAATCACGATGGTGTGATCACTGACCTAGAGCCAGACATCCTGGAATGTGAAGTCAAGTGGGCCTTAGAAAGCATCACTATGAACAAAGCTAGTGGAGGTGATGGAATTCCAGTTGAGCTATTCCAAATCCTGAAAGATGATGCTGTGAAAGTGCCGCACTCAATATGCCAGCAAATTTGGAAAACCCAGCAGTGGCACAGGACTGGAAAAGGTCAGTTTTCATTCCAACCCCAAAGAAAGGCAATGCCAAAGAATGCTCAAACTACCGCACAATTGCACTCATCTCACACGCTAGTAAAGTAATGCTCAAAATTCTCCAAGCCAGGCTTCAGCAATATGTGAACCGTGAACTTCCTGATGTTCAAGCTGGTTTTAGCAAAGGCAGAGGAACCAGAGATCAAATTGCCAACATCTGCTGGATCATGAAAAAAGCAAGAGAGTGCCAGAAAAACATCTATTTCTGCTTTATTGACTATGCCAAAGCCTTTGACTCTGTGGATCACAATAAACTGTGGAAAATTCTGAAAGAGATGGGAATACCAGAATACCTGATCTGCCTCTTGAGAAATTTGTATGCAGGTCAGGAAGCAACAGTTAGAACTGGACATGGAACAACAGACTGGTTCCAAATAGGAAAAGGAGTTCGTCAAGGCTGTATATTGTCACCCTGTTTATTTAACTTATATGCAGAGTACATCATGAGAAATGCTGGATTGGAAGAAACACAAGCTGGAATCAAGATTGCTGGGAGAAATATCAATAACCTTAGATATGCAGATGACACCACCCTTATGGCAGAAGGTGAAGAGGAACTAAAAAGCCTCTTGATGAAAGTGAAAGTGGAGAGTGAAAATGTTGACTTAAAGCTCAACATTCAGAAAACGAGGATCATGGCATCCGGTCCCATCACTTCATGGGAAATAGATGGGGAAACAGTGGAAACAGTCAGACTTTATTTTTCTGGGCTCCAGAATCACTGCAGATG
>NW_011494789.1:2718478-2755707 GCF_000754665.1 Bison bison bison
CATGTGTATCTGTGAATATTTGTGTTTTACTTAACAAACTGAAATCTAAATGAGTGCATTTTTATAGTATATAACTCATACCTTAATACATTTGCTAAAAGACAGTATATATCTAAACTTCTCTCACCTGCTTGCTAATAACCATAAACCATAATGTCTCCCAATGTGCTTATAATACAGTCCAAACTCCCTATCAAGTTCTACAAGGCCCTGCATGGGTTGATGTCATCTCTCACCACTGTCCCCAAGCTCACTGTCCTCCAGGCTCACTGGCCTGCTGCCATTTCCCACCAGGGACCTTCCCTTGGGTAACCACTTCTGCCTGAAATGCTCTCTGAGCAGCTATGTACCCGCTACCATCTGGCCCCACCCCCAGCAGTTCCCTGTAGGCGGTCACTTCCTCATGAGAAGACTTCCTTTACTCTCCTATTTAAATGCGGTCCCCTGATTACCTTTGCTCATGATATTCTTTTCCCACTTAGTCCTTATCATAACTTCTTTCTGTGAATTAATATGGTGTCTTCTTCTTAAGGAGGCTGTAAAATCAGTCTAGACTGTAAAATCAAAATAAAGCCTAGTATGCTCTGTTCACTACTGAATCTCTAGCATCTAGCAAAGTCCCTGGCATGTAACAGATGTTCATAAATATTTGATGGATAAATCACTGAATCAGTACTTTTTTCTCAGGGAGGAAGTCATTGGGAATGAATGAAGCACTACAGTGGGGGCAGCATTTGGCGGATAAAGGACCAGCTTTGGATCTCACGTCCTGGCTCTTTAACTAGCGCACAAACCAGTTCTGATTCAGTAGGGCTGGGTGGAGGTCCAGAAATCCTAACATTTGACAAGGGCCCAAGGGTAATTCTGATGCTTAAGGTTTATGGAAATAGCTAGGTGAGCACATGTGCACATAGTCCCATAAACACAAGCAAATCCATATGTAGAAATATTTGACCATTGCTGGTTTCAAAAAATGGGATCATATTTTTCTCACTTATCTGCATTGTGTTTTTTTTTTCACTCAGTAATCCCTTGTGGAAGCCCCTCCAAGTCACTTGGTATAAAAGAAATATTACTTTTTTAAATAAATTAAAAAAAAAACTGTAGAAGTACATACTGCACTTATTTGAATTTGTACTTTAAAAAAATTTTAATTGGAAGATAATTAGTGCTGTGATGGTTTCTGCCATACATCACCATGATTAGCCACAGGTATACATCTTTTTTTGTTGATTATTATTAATATACATAAAAGAACACGGGCAGTTTGGTTGTCCTTAGCACTATTCACCAACATTTTAAGTAGCCTTCCCTTTGTAGCACATTGTAGGACTGTCCTTTCTGGCTCACGTATGAATGGCTGAATGGCTGAAACATTTACTCAGCTGGAGCAAGACTCTCCAGAACTCTTTTTCCCTCTGTCAAAGCAGTTGACGATATTCAAGGTAGTGGTTGCTGCATCAACCGGGGTCTCTGAAAGACCATGAGGAGCAGAGTCCCATTTTGGCTTGAACTGGACATAGACGAAGAGCGAGCAAATCCTTTCTATTGTTTTAAGCCACTGTGATTTGGGGATTGCTTATTCCACATCAACACCCAGCCTAGCTTAAGGGAAACATGTTGCTGTACCAGAATTTATTCAACCATTCTCTACTGATCGATGTGTGTTTCTAGTGTTTTTGCCACTAACCACAATATGCCAATAAACATCTTTTTATGTATATTCTCATACACTGGTATGAACAGACACAAACAGAAAAAAATGTGAAAGACACGTTTTAGGTTGAAAATGGGTTATGAGGTTTTGTGGAGAAGGATTTGTGGCTGAGGATTATTAATATGGAATGGGTTGCAGAGACCAAAAGGAACTAAGGGAAAAAGGGGTGTAAAATCACAATTCATATAAAAGCTGTGTACAACATAACTTTTATGCAGTTCTGTGAAAGTATAAATCTACACCTCTGTCCTGTTCAACTTAAAGATATATGCATACATTTGAAATTATTTATATAAAAATTAAATTACTTAGTAATTTTTTTTTAAAAGAAAGCCACCAGATCATTTAAGACCCTAATAAAAAATGCAAATGTTATTTGGGATGATTAAATACTAAGAGATGATCAAGCAGTTATTTATACTGCTATTCAAGTTATATTACCAGATTAGTAAGTGCATGCTGACTGAAGGAATAAAGGAGAAGTGTTCATCATAGCAACCTGGTTTTGATGTGAGCGGGGAGAAGGAAAGGAAAAAGGCTGGAATGCCCTTTGATGCTAGGTCAAAAGGGACTTTAAAGGGATAGGGAGAAGCAGGAGAGCATTGAGAAGGCAGGTGAGGACTCTAGACGTGATGGAGAGGGGTGTGTGGGCAACGCTAGTGGGGTCGAATTAGTAGGTGAAACAGACTGGTGAGATCCTATGGTCTGGTTTAATTTTCTAAGAAGGAATTATTTCCTTTGCAGATTATCTCCAGTGACTAGCACAATGCCTGGCCTGTCAGAGTAAGAACCCAGAGAGCATTTGATGATTAAGAGGGTGGGGATATGAGAGAGAGAGAGGGAGAAGGAGAGAGAAAGAGAACAAGAAGTGACTTGGTTTCATAGCTTATCAGTTACAGAGTCAGGGGTAAAATCCAGATGCAGTTTTGTTTTGTTTTGTTTTTTCCTCCCCTAAGTTTCTAAGAGTAGTTCAAAGAGGAAGATATGAGGACAGAGGGAAGTGAGGGAAGGAGGGAGGGAAGGAGAACTGGATCCCCTTCTCGTCCTCTTCCCTTCTCTTTCCACTCTTCTCCCTCCCAAGAGTGGGAGTGGAGATGTACTGGGTGTGGGAGAAAAGGCACCAGCTGCTCCCTCCCTTGTGGCTCAGGTTATATAAAAGAAAAACTTCTGATTCTGGATGAACACTACAGCGAGCCCCAACGGCAGCAACATCACCCTTAGACTGGCCCTTTCAGTCAAGCTCGCAATAGGATGAGACAGAGTCACCTGGCCCTTTCTTGGCTCAATTCTCTGAAGGAGATTGGTTGTCCAATCAACTGCTTGATTATACCCAAAACAAACTGATTATAAATATGTTAATGAAATAGTCATTTTACTGTTTATAGTCTCCATCTCTTTTTCCATGTTCTGGTACGTGTGTGCTAAGTCGCTTCAGTCATGTCTGACTCTTTGCAACCCCATGGATTGTAGCCTGTCGGGTTCCTCTGTCCATGGCATTCTCCAGGCAGGAATACTGGACTGGGTTGCCATGCCCTCCTCCAGGGGGATCTTCCTGATCCAAGGATGGAACCAGCATCTCTGAAGTCTCCTGCATTGGTAGGCAGGTTCTTTACTACTAATACCATCTGGGAAGCCCACTTTTCATGTGTATTTTCCCCCAAAAGGGGTGCTCAGTCTTGGGTGCCCAGATCTATCTTCTTCTTCTCTATACCTGACCATCCCCTGAAGATAACTGACCATCTCCTGAACTGGCTACACTAATTTCTCATGAAATTTAGTGAACTGAACAGGGATTCAAAAGGGGGGTTAATGTGAGATCTAATGAACCCAAACTATATCAAGGTTGTAGGGTCTAATAACCCCTTAATGTGTTATCTTTCCAAGCAGATTTGAGTTATTATAGAGCACAGAGAAAGCAAGTTGCTAAACATCAGCTAATAAGGCAGTGGACTCAGGCTTATTTTCTGAACATGAATATGTTTGATATAAGTGGATCTTAGGAACTAGGTGGTTAAGTATTAGATGATATGGGATGCAGTAAGTATAGAATGGGTAGAGGCTATTAAGAATTGAACCTGGATTCTGAATTGTATGGGATGTTTTAACTAAAAATAATAAAGTATACAATGAAATGTGACTGAAAGATGAGGGAATTTTATTACATGATATCACAAGAATTCCCGAGTTTGCTAATTCAGCAGCTGTAATAATCCCCTCTTTCTTTTGTTCTCCATTTGATTGCAAGGTGGTTAAAGCTACTCTATGTATTGTGCAAATATGACATTCATTAAAGAAACTGAAAGAAGGATCTCTACTTTCATTCACCATGCATATTTTGTCAGTAGAGATTAAAAATCTTTATCCCTTTATTCATCAACATGGCCTTACTGCCATAATACATACCACCAAAATTCCAATGGCTGTAGACAGCAAAGGTTTATTTATTTCTCATATCCATAATCTGACTCAAGTCATTTGGGATGGGGAGAATGCTCTGCTCCATGCAGACACTCAAGGACCCAGACTCATTCCAGCTAATGGCTCCAGCATCCTTCAAGGCCTTGGAATATCTTCTGGATCTTCAGCATCTGCGAGTGAAAGAAGAGATGGTAAGGAGAAGGTGCAGAAAGTAATATACCTCACTTCTATTCATATTCCATTAGTGAAATTCCATTAGTTATACAACCCTACTAAGATATAAAAAGGCTAGGAAATGCCGTCTAATTCTGTGCCCTGGAAGAAGAGGGGAATGTGCATACTGCAAGTGCCATCAGTCTCTGCCGCATACCCTATAAGGTATCCTCTCACTTCCCATCAGCCAGGAGTAGGTCACATGCTCATGACTAAACTATTCACTGTCAAAGGGAATGAGGATGATCCAATCAGCTTGCATGATGCCCAAATGGTCAGGTGATCCCCAGTGCTCCCCACCTTCTTGTATTCTTACCCCTGTATAATCCCCTCCCCTTGAGTGTGGGTGGGATATGTGACCTTCTTCTACCAACAGAATATGGCCAAAGTATGTGATGTCACTTTTATATGGAAAAGGTCATATGTTGTCATTGTTATAATTATATTAGATCACATTATATTAATATAAGATGCCAGAGAAGACTCTTGAGAGTCCCTTGGACATCAGGGAGATCAAACCAGTCAATCCTAAAGGAAATCAAACCTGAATATTCATTGGAAGGACTGATGCTGAAGTTGAAGCTCCAATACTTTGGCCATCTGATGCGAAGAGCTGACTAATTGGGAAAGACCCTGATGCTGGGAAAGATTGAAGGCAAAAGGAGAAGAAAGAATCAGAGAATGAGATGGTTAGATAGCATCACAGACTCAATGGACATGAATTTCAGCAAACTCTGGGAGATAGTAGAGGACAGAGGATCCTGGTGTGCTGCACTTTAGGGGTCACAAAGAGTCAGACACGATTTCGTGACTGAACAACTGTCTAGAGATTCTCCTTGCTGGTTTGATGAAGAAAGCCTCCCTACTAAGGAAACCACATGGCAAGAATCCATGAGCAGCCTTGGGTCAACAGCCAACAAGGAATGGAAGTGCTATATTCTACAACTGCAAGGAAATGAATTCCACCAAAAACCTGAGTAAGTTCAGAGGCAGAGTCTTCTCCAGTCAAGCCTCCAGATAAGAATGGAGCCTGGCTGATGTTTTAATTGTAGCCTTATGAGACCCAGAGCAGAAGACTCAGCTAAGGCACACATGCCTGGACTCCTGAACTGCAGAAACTATGACACAATAAACATGTGTTATCTGAAGCCTGTAAGTTTGTAGTCACTTGTTGTGCAGCAACAGAATACTAATAAAGCTAAATCCATTATGGTTAACCACTGGAAGTAGAAGGAAGCCAACTTATCTGACTTCCAGTGGTTTACTAAGCCAACTTATGTTCAATCTCAGGTGGCTGAGACTGAAGAACCAATCAAAATCAGGCTCTTCCAGGAAAGACTATGTGATGCCTGGCTATCAATACACCATGCATAGTCTTTATCATAGACAATATTCTATAAAAACAGGTGGCAAAGCCCCATGCTGCAGTACTCTCTGGAACAAACACATCAATGTAGGCTCTTAGATACAGCATATTTAATTTTAACACAAGTAAAGACAAGTTGTATATTAAATGAAAATGAATATTATGAAGTTTTAACTGGATCATGTAAAACTACTAAGACAGCAGCATCTGTTAGGTCCCAGGCCTCCTTGAGAATCTGATGAAATTCTGGACACCTTCTTGTCAGAAAAAGATGTACTTGAATACCTATGCAACGTCAAGTTTTGCCTGCAATTTTTAGGAGATTGAGACCCCTTGAGGCGTGTCCAGAGGTCCCCAGGTTGGTCACACACTATGGGGTTGAGTGACCTGAACTTTTGGGTCACCTAGATATGAGAGAATTGTATCAGATGACAGCTGTATAGTCAGCAAAAATGTTCTTGAAAACCTCAGCTTTGTGTGGCAGGGATTGTTTTCAGCACGTGACTCAGGTGTCACCTGAAAGAGTTGGGGCAGGAAAGAATAGAGCATCCCAAAGCTGCAGGGCTCGTGGGCAAGGGTAGAGACAGGCTTTCTGGATTAGCCTAAAGCCAGAAACAGCTTGGGGGAAGTACAGAACAGCCAGAAATCTTGACTAGAGGAAGACACATGACAGCACTGGAGAGTGGAGAAAATGGGAGTAGGAGAGCAAGAACTGGAAGAATGAGAGACACGCCTTCCAGGCGGAGTGGGGCATTACCTCCTCCACCTGCCCTGTCACCCTCCAGGGAGTGCAAAGTTGGAAATAAAAAGGGCAAGTAGAAGCTGCCTTGCCAAGGGGTCTTTTATTTCTCTGTGACAATTAACTTAGTTTTCAATTCAATTATAATACAAAAAAATTGATATAAGCATTTTCCAGATCATATAGATTATTACCTTAAAACAAAAATGCCGATTTCATTGTCCACATTTGCCTTTGCACTGTGATTGTGTTAGTAAAAATTAGCACTGCAATAATTGATGTGGTCTAGTGAGAAAAGAACAGAGGGGAAATTACAATGTAAACAGCGCATTTCTGCCAGGTGAAAGCCAAATGACTTCATGGATGCTGGCGTGTTGGTGGGAGGTTTGAATCATCACATGGCACAGGCAAGCCAAACTCAAAGGATCTGTTGAATGTATTCCTTTCCTTTGTGGGGGGTGACTCAGTTTGAGCAAGCAATATCAACTGTAACATTGGATTAATTTTGTAAATTTGAATTGTTTGGGTTCTGTAATTTTCTATGTATTTGATCCGCAAATTCATTTTGATTTTGCAGTGATCATTAGGGCTGCCCACAAATATCCAGTTCCTTCTTCCAGAACACATGGTGATGCTTTAGCATCTCTCTGTTGAGTGGGACACAGGATTCGTTCTGGCTGGCAAGTTGTGAGATATCCTTCCCATTTTTCTTCACCTTCCCTCCCATATCTTTGATCCAAGAACTCCAAGAAAAGCAGCATTGCAATTATCCTAAAATAGGCCATCCAAAGCCAGTGCACAATACTTGCCTTTGTTAAAATCTTATAGAGTGAGATGGAGCAAAGGCGGCACTTGTTGGGCGTTGCCAGCACTTGTCCTTCTAGGCTTTGGAGTTGTGACACTCGTCAGATGCGATGCTGAGCTGTTCAAAGGTTACCTATAGACAATCCTCATGGGACTCAGGCTTTCCCTTTGGCTCCTCCAAGGTAGGATGGGCTTAGGAGATGGCTGTTTGCTCTTGCTTGGGCCAGCTAGAGTGGCAGGAAGCTCTGGGTCTGTACTCAGAATCTTTGCATCTCCTTAGCATGAGTTGCAATAAAAAAAAAGCTTATCCATTGCCATGTGCTGAGAAAAATCCTGGCACCCACAGAGATTTTCATTATTGATGGTGATGGTAATAATAATAGTAATTTTATAGCACTTTCATCCAGTATATGTTGCAAACAAAAATAATCAATCCAATCAGCACATGTGTTCTGCCGTCTGTTCTTTTCTCTTGGAGCCCCGCCTCCCTCCCCACATACATACATAACACAGTGTGTAAATCTCCACCTCCATCACACACACACACACACACACACACACACAGTGCTCTCGCTTCTTGATAACAGCTAACATTTGCCTGAAATGGAAGTTTACAAAACACAGTTCCTACATTTAATCTCCTCAACAATGCTGTGAGCTGTCATTTTCCCCATTCTCATGTAGGAAAATTGATCAGAGAATGAGAAAGTGCTGATTCTGGAGCACTCACTGAGGTTCCATGGGAGCAGGATCAGGCTGAGATCAGGGAAGGAAACTGAGAACCTGCAATACCAACTGGGCCTGTTCAAGTGCCCACCTACAGGGAGCTAAGCCCAAAATCTGTGATCAGAAAGCAGAGTCAGAAGGACAAATCAAAGTTGGAATGGCACACAAGAAGGCGTGATTGGAAGAGAAGCTAAAGCAAAAAGAAACTGAGACAAGCAAAGAGTAAAGATTATCAGAGGCCAGTGGGGAATTTAATGACACTCTTTTCTTGGAATAGAGTTCAAAAAGCCATATGATGTCACTAGACACTTTGACTCTAAATCTGGGCCATTTTTTTATCTCAAGATTCCTGTCCTGAGGTTCATGTATATACGAAACTCTGTTTCTGTGTGTTTCCAGATGTGTGTTCTTTAAGGCAGATGTTTCATAGATTTTATCAGATTCTTAAAGGGAACTTTGTTGCCTTCCATCTAAGCAATGAACTGCCTTCACTGTGTGATTTGGCCCCCTTCTGTGGTCCCCTCAATTCTGAAATTTAATGTCCCACCCTATCCCTTCCAGTCCTGGAGTGTTCTCTATGAGCCACTCTCCAGCTCATGAATAGATTAATTGATTGGTTAATAGAAAATCTCTTTAGTATCTAAACCAGTCCTAGATACCATTATACAATATACTTAAGGCATAATGTTGCCCTCATAGACGTTAAGATCTTGGCTTAAGGACAAGACACACAATGAGGGGCCAAGAGTAAAAGCCAGCATTAATGTCAGTTGGTGAGATCCAGACAAGTTGTCAGAAGAGGAGAGTTGAGTGAGGTGTTGAGTTATTAGACAGCAGCGTGTGTTGGTGAAGAAGAAAGAACCATGCCTTTGGAGACAGATGTTCTGGGTCTCAGTCTTAACTACCACCTACTGCACAGTCTTGGTGAGTTATTAATGTCTCTTACTTGTATGAGAGACACTAACACTACCTTGGTGGGTGTTACCATGATTACAATGGGGGATTATATAAACTAGCGTGTATAGGTCAGGACTGATGCTCTGAATGTGATCCATAATCATCAAAATCTAAGGTATGTACCTATTTATTTTAAGTCTATATTGTTCAGTTTTGTATGTCTACAAACATTTTATAAATTGAATCAGACCTTGTGTATTCTTTATCACTCAAATATATAGAATATATAGAGTTGGTCATTTATGTTGATAGATGGGTCTCTGGTTAATAATGGTTTTTACTTCAATGACTTTACCACACTTTATTTATATTGTCTTCTGTTAGTAGACCACATGTATCTTCCTCTGAAATCTTTGCTACTATAAATGTTTGTGTTATAAACACACTTCAATATGTAGGTGTTTCTCCAGAAGTGGAATGGCTGGCTTGCAGGGAGAAAGCCAACTTGCTTACCAAGTATTTGTAATAATTCACACTATCATAAACAAACTATGAAAATCTCATTGCCTTTCTAACGCTTGACCTTGTCAGAATCAAAAATGTCTTTGTGTCCAAATGGCATGAAAGTATGGATAATTTTGATTTGCATTTTTCTAATGATTAGTATGATTAAATAACTTTTCATAGCTGCAGCAGTTTTGTTTTATTTTTTAACTGGTATGCATTGTCATGTCTCTGTCCACCTTCCTTATGTCTACTTTTTTGGATCTTATTCTTATTGACTCATAAAAATTCTTTTTGTGTTATGAATACTAATCCTTTGTCAGTAAGGGCAGCAAATATATTCTCAAAGTTTTGTGCTTTTTTCCCTCATTTCTTCATGCTCTTTTTGATGAATGGGATATCTTAATTATAATGCTAATACATATATCAAATTTAGGTAATATATGCTTTCACATTTTAAGAAAATCCTTCCCACCCTCAGGTCAAAACATTCACTAACATTTTCTTGAAAATGAGTAGTTTTATCTTTTATCTTTTATGTTTAGAAATTTTATCTATCTGGACTTGATCTTTTGTTTGTTTTTGTTTATTATAGTTTAAGATTTCAATTTAAAATTTTTGTATTGGTGAACAAATATCTCAGAACACATTATTCAAAAATTTTATTTTTCCCCCATTGATTTGCAAAGTTATCTCTGTAAAATATCAACTTTCAAAGTGTACCAATCTGTTTTTATACTCTTTACTGTGCTCTACAGATATGTTAATCTGTGCCAGAATTAATAACACACTGTACAAATTGCTATACATTTAACAGTAACTGTTAGTATCTAGTAGAGAAAATATTTATTCTTTTTTTTTTTCCTTAGAAGTATCTTATCTATCTTGACCCTTTGTTCTTCCTAATTTATTGTCATGTTCCTGTTAGAAACATCTCAGTATTTTTATAGAAATTGAATCAAAAGGATAGATCAATTTGAAGACAATTGAAATTATTTTGAAGTTCAGTCTCCCATTAATGAACATAATATATCTATTTATTTAGGTCTAATTGAATGTATTTAAATAATGTTTTGAAGTTTTCTCCATAAAGATTTGGAACATTTTTGGCAGATTCTTGGCTAGATAAATAATAATAATAAGGCAGTGTAAATGGTTTTTCTCCTCTGTTTTGCTAGTATATAGAAATAAATTTTAATTTGCATATTAATATGTTATCCAGCCACCTTGCTAAATTGAATATTCTTGAAACAATTTATCTATAGTTTCTTTTATATCTTCTATGAAGATAATGTAGACCTTGAACAATGATGGCTTTTCTTTCATGTTTTGGACTGTTTTTCAGCAATACAGATCATTTCCCTTTTTCTGAACTCTACTCTGTATCATTAGAGTTAGAAACCTGAAAATTACGTTTATCAGAATCTCTACCATCAAGAGTTTTCAACTAGGTTCCACCATTGAGAAGCACTTATATAAAGTTTAGAAGCTGTAAGAGAGGCAAGAGCTAAATCAATATTCTTACAATTGCAGCAGGCACAGTTATGAGCTTTGCCAGGGTGAGATTTCATATGAAAAAAAAAAAAAAAGTGAAAGTGTTAGTCACTCAGTCATGTCCAACTCTGCAACCCCATGGTCTGTGTAGCCCACCAGGCTCCTCTGTCCAAGGAATTCTCCAGGCAAGAATACTGCAGTGGGTAGTCATTTCCTTCTCCAGGGGCTCTTTCTAACCTAAGGATCGAACCCAGGTCACCTGCATTGCAGGCAGATTCTTTACTGCCTAAGCCAACAGAGATTTCATATGAGCTTCTTACAAATCATTCATTTTAGGGTTAGATGAGTGTGATCAGTAAATAACTTCTTGGATTTTTTGCAACTCCCTGGCAGCTATCTGCCTGCCACTGAATTCCAGTGCCTTCTTTAACCTTCTCTAAGCCCTTCCTATATTTTAAAGTACTTAAATGACTTCCTTTTCATACTGTTCGTGGGGTTCTCAAGGCAAGAATACTGAAGTGGTTTGCCATTCCCTTCTCCAGTGGACCATGTTTTATCGGAACTCTCCACCATGACCTGTCCGTCTTGAGTGGGCCTACATGGTATGGCTCATAGTTTCACTGAGTTAGACAAGGCTGTGGTCCATGTGATCAGATTGGTTAGTTTTCTGTGATTGTGGTTTTCATTCTGTCTGCCCTCTGATGGAGAAGGATAAGAGGCTTATGGAAGCTTCCTGATGGAAGAGACTGACTGAGGGGGAAACTGGGTCTTGTTCTGATGGGCGGGGCCAGGCTCAGTAAATCTTTAATCCAACTTTCTGCTAATGGGCAGGGCTGTGTTCCCTCCCTGTTATTTGACCTGAGGGGTCTCTTGTGGGGTCACTGCTCCTTTCTCCTGGGTCCTAGTGCACACAAGGTTTTGTTTGTGCCCTCCAAGAATCTGTTTCCCCAGTCCTGTGTAAGTTCTGGCGGCTCTATGGTGGGGTTAATGACGACCTCCTCCAACAGGGCTTATGCCATACCCAGGTCTACTGCATCCAGAGCCCCTGCCCCTGCAGCGATCCACTGCTGACCCGTATCTCCATAGGAGACACTCAAACACAGTTCCGTCTCAGTCTCTGTGGGGTCTCTGGGTCTTGGTGTACACAAGGTTTGTTTGAGCCCTCTGAGCACCTCTGGTGGGTATGGGGTTTGATTCTAAATGTGATTTTGCCCCTCCTACCATCTTGTTGGAGATTCTCCTTTGCCCCATCCTAGAGGAAATCAGTCCTGAATATTCATTGGAAGGATTGATGCTGAAGCTGCAACTCCAATACTTTGGCCACCTGATGTGAAGAACAGACTCATTTGAAAAGACTCTGATGCTGGGAAAGATTGAAGGTAGGAGGAGAAGGAGATGACAAAGGATGAGATGGATGGATGGCATTACCAACTCAATGGACATGAGTAAGCTCTGGGAGTTGGTGATGGACAGGGAAGCCTGGTGTGCTGCAGTCTATGGGGTCTCAAAGAGTCAGACACAACTGAACAACTGAAATGAACTGAATGAACTGAAATGTCTTCCTACTTGAAATACCTAAAGCTGTTTTTATTGGTTAAACTCTGACTGATTACATTATTTTGTATCAAAAGTGTTTCCAAGAAACAGATCTTAAATGATGGTAAATGGACTTATTTTGTGATCTGGTTACAGGCAAGGAGGGTGTTAGTTTCTCTATTGATAGAAAATGGTAGAAATTGTTGCTAGTCCACAGCCCAAAGTGGCAAAGCGTTTATGAAATGTTTCACCTAAAACTCTTACAATGAATTACTATTAAAGCAAGGATATAAACTGCCAAGTAGCTGGCTGCATAAGTGAGAATATCAAGAACAGCAGGGCAGACTGAATACATATGACTTCCCTGGAACATGTAGAGAAAGAAAATGAGAGGCTTAGTCCTTTTAATTCTCACTCAAGCTAATGTTATAAAACTTGATATACCTACAGTTGCACTAAAATAATATCTACCATAGCTATATAACCAATGTACCTAAAAATCAGCTGCAAATCTAATCTTGTAGGTAAGAAATGTATGCAGAGATACAACACAAATTGAAATCATGGCTTTCTGAGAGCTCATACATAAAAGTGAAGGTACTGATGGAGAAAAACTGAGGTTTGACAATTGGAATGGGGCATTTTGGACAATTTGGATATATGCAATCACAATGATGGTTCCCTCCCCCAACTTTCCTTGTCTTCAGAAGCAGTCACTTCTTTTCAAAACCACAAGCTTATTCTTGCTTAAAAACCAAGTTCTCACCTGAAGACTCTACCTTACCTGAAAATATTGATTTTCTTTAAGACTCACCTTCATCACTCCTCGTTACCTACAGTATTCAAAGAATGCACACATATTACTATTTCAAATGCTAAAAAAAATTGCAGGATTGGGCTAATTTTCATCAAAGGAAATCAGATGATTATGTGTGGAAATAAATTCTATAGGTACTAGATCAGGACAAAAGTAACACAAAATAAGATTGTGTCAAATGTATTGATATGAGCCCATTCAGTAGATATTCTAGATTTAATGTGTTAGCTTGAACAGCTGGAATTGTTCTAACACTATGCTTGGTAGATTGACTGCAACCTGAAATCAGTGCTGTGTTTAGTCACTCCTCTGTCCATGGGGAATCTCCAGGCAAGAATATCAGAGTGAGTAGTATGTGCAATGGGCATGTTTACTCAAAAAATGCAAAACAGTCAGAATGGTAGTCATATCCTAGACACACAGGGGTCTTTGGTGAAAACTAATTCATTATAATTTCTCAAGAATTGAAACAGATGCCTTTCTTGATATGGGTAATTAAAAAAAATTCGAGCTTGGTGCACCAAATCTGCGAACCAAAAATCATATTTTTTTACCCAATACCAAGGTCTGAGATCACTCAGAGCCTTTTGATTAAAAGCAAGACCAGTTGTCCCTAAGGAAAGACTCTGCACCCTTTCTACAAGTATACCCTGCAAATCTTTTTACCCAAACTTCACACAGAGACATATAGCTATTTATCATGGTGTCTCTGCTCAGGGGAAGAGGAACTAGACTCCAGACTTTGGGGGATTACTAGATATTCAAGACCCCACTCCAGTACTCTTGCCTGGAAAATCCCATGGGCGGAGGAGCCTGGTAGGCTGCAGTCCATGGGGTCGCTAAGAGTCGGACATGACTGAGCGACTTCACTTTCACTTTTCACTTTCATGCATTGGAGAAGGAAATGGCAACCCAGTCCAGTATTCTTGCCTGGAGAATCCCAGGGACAGGGGAGCCTGATGGACTGCCATCTATGGGGTCGCACAGAGTCAGACATGACTGAAGTGACTTAGCAGTAGCAGATATTCAAAAATAGGGACATCACCATGAAGCCTAAGCATCACTATGTTGTTGTTTAGTCACTAAGCCGTGCCCGACTCTTTCCAGCTCTGGAATGGAGCACATCAGGCTTCCCTGTTCTTCACCATCTCCTAGAGCTTGCTCATACTCATATCCATTGAGTCAGTGATGCCATCCAACCATCTCATCTCTATCTTCCTCTTCTCCTCCTGCCCTCAATCTTTCCAAGCATCAGGGGACAACATTATAACCCACCAATAAGAGTAAGGGCTTATGTGAACTCCCCATGGGCCCCAACACAGTGAGTCTAAACCATCTTTAATTGAGGGTGAGATCAAATAGGAACTTGGCTTATATGGGAATTTCTAATTCAACTCCCTGTGGTCCCTCTTATGGGTCCAGATTGTATCTCTTGCTCCTATACAACTGTGGAAATACAGGCCCCAAAACAATGAGAGTTAGCGGGAGCCAAACAATAGTTGCTGGCTTCAGCAAACTCACATTTCTAAATTTGCGTTTTCACTTCTTCTGTTTGTTTGTTTTTCCTTCTGAGAACTTCACTTAATTCTTTGATAACTCAGTGGATGTATTCAAATATACGGTTTATTTTCTTAATTATATCAGGATTTCCAGGCAATTTATAAAAGGGAAGTTATAAAATCTGTTTTGCTTTATTGAAAGAAATAAAATTCTCTATCATAGTACTAACAGCACTTGGTAAGTTTGATTTTGTGTCACAGATAGATAGATAAAGATGCTTTCCATTCTACTGGATGCTAAGCTCCTTGCAAGTCACGGGCTGTCATATTTATCTTTGCATGTGTTCAGTTTAACAAACACACAATGAAGGCTTAGTTCAAGCTCAGCACTGCGCTGGGTGCTAGGGAGCAATCCTGGGATTCTTGTATTTCATGTTTGGATGATAAGAATGACTCCCCAGCCAGCGTCTCCATTCTAGTTAGATCAGTCTTTATTAGACCTGAAACATCAAATGCTTGTTCTGTGTTTTTGCCAATTGCTGTTTTTCTCTACTTGGGATGCCTTCTTCTCCACCCTTCTCCTAGCCTATACCTACCTGCTTTTGAAAGGTATTAAACCTCACCCTCTTCATGAATCTTATTGATACTGAATAATATAGTATAGAATATATAGAAGCTCTGTTTTTCCTCTGCCTTTCAGTGTGCTGCTTGTACTGATCAATTTAAGATTTGAGTACTTGTTTCCTTATGTGGTTTAATATTGCCAGCCACCCCATCTCCAATCCACTGCTAGATTTCAAGCTCCCTGAAGATGAAGGCTGAATCGTATACCTCACTTGTATTCTCTACAGCTCACTGCACAAGTGCTGGCTACATGGAAAGTGCTCAATAAGTATTGAATAATTGAAGAGGAACTCGATAAACAACGATTGCTTAATTGATTAGCTCCACCAATAAATCTTGCTTTGAACAGAAGCAGAGCCAGTGAAGATACTAAGAAGGTAGCCTGGATCATTGTTACTCTGGAAAGTGAAAATCTTCATGAAAGTTAAGACCTGGTGGGAGATGGCTGGAGAATTGCCCTGTCTTGACTCCTGCAGGGTCTCTGAGACCCTGAGAACACAGGTGGGTGTGCTCGGTTGCTCAGTTTTATCCATCTCTTTGCGACCCCAAGGACTGTAGCCTGCCAGGCTCCTATGTCCATGGAATTCTCCAAGCAAGAATATTGGACTGGGTTGCCATTTCCTTCTCCAGGCGATCTTCCTGACCCAGAGGTTGAGCTTGGGTCTCCTGTGTTGTAGGCGGTCTCCTGCATTATAGGCAGATTCTTTACCAACTGAGCCACCAGGAAAGATAAGAGCACAGGTGTGTGATTCAAATCTGAGCTTCAATACTTCCCAAGTATTTAAACTTGAGTACCCTGCTTAACCTCTCCAAGCCCTGGCTGCTTCATCTTTAACCTGGAAGACCTACCTCTCCCAGTCACTGTGAGTTTGATGCACATAAAGCATTTAGCACAGTGCCTGGGCTATTATGAATGTGCAATACATACTCATTGATTTTAGCTGTAGATTGATCCTGAAGAGTGGATGGAAAGAGACACAATGAGGAAATTTTTTTCTGTACTGGTAATACCTTCCACTTTCATGTTTTACAGCATTGCCCCATTTTAATCTAATGTTCTTAAGAGGGAGTTAAGAATTAAAGGAGCTTATGCAAGTAAGTGAGTGGCAGAGTCATTTGGAGACTGTTAACTCCTAATATGGGTCCCTTCCTCCATCCACATCTGCATAGTGGGATTGGCCCAGGGAAGAAATGGTGGGTTTCTCTTATGCATCTCAGCATTCCACAAGTGCATGTTGAAAACCTACTGCATACCAGGAGCTATGCTAGGCAGGAGGATTACAGGTGTGAAGTAGGCATCCGAGCTTTCTGTGTAGGGTCTAAAGTGAAAATGAAAGTCACTGAGTCATGTCTGATTCCAGGAAAACTTCTCCAAGGAAGTGACATTTGGTGTGAGACCAAACAGAGTTGAAGGTGGCAGTTTTATCCCCCACAGCAGCTGGCATTTGAGTGGAAGATGGAGAAGACAGAGTCTCCATTGCTGCCTGCAGACCCAGGCTCAGTGGGACTAAGCAGGAAGCATGGACATCTTGGCTATGCTTCCTGTTAGGACGAATCAGGATGTCAGTAGCACAAAGCAACACCTTCACTCAGGGTGTCTGAGTCCCTTCTCTCTCTTTCCCATTTTACCTCACTGCCTCTTGGGAGGAAGAGAACAAAAAGCCATTGTCTCCCCACTCTATGTTTCATGGGGGAGAAAAGGAGAGAAGGTGACTTCTGGATCTCATACTTGAGATGGAGTGTTGCCATGGAAACAACCATTCCCCTAGGATTGCTTGGGCAGGCAGGAATTGACAGCCAGAGTTGAGGACATTGGATGGAGAGGCCATGAAAGGCCATGAGAGGTGTTTTCGCATCTAGCCACTTCTTCCACAATTTAGCCCTTTCAGTACTCTCCCCTGTCAATCCACACCCACCCTCTCTTCACATAAACGCCTCCCTCAGTGGTATTCACTTATCTTTCCAGATCTGAATGAGAAACACTCGCAAATCACTTGTCTACAACATTTTGTCTAGGTTTGTCTCATTCAATCCTCTCAACAAACTTGTTGGTCATTCATTTATTCATCCAAAAATCATGTATCCCAAGAACCAAATATATACCAGGAGTAACCAGGTAGAGCCAGTGGTCAAGAATACGCCTGCCAATGCTCCAGATTCAAGAGACTCAGGTTCTACCTAGGGATTAGGAAGATCCCCTGGAGGAGGAAATGGCAACCCGCTCTAGTATTCTTGCCTGGAAAATCCCGTGAACAGAAGAGCCTGACGGGCTAGTCCATGGGGCTGCCAAGAGTTGCAATTGACTGAGCAACTAAGCAAGGCAGCTATTTTCATTCTTTGAATGAGGACATTGAGCCTCAGAAAGATTAAGTTACCTACCTTGGGTGACATACTGAGACAGTGATAGAGAAAATGAATAAGTGGTGGGGCTCAAGTCAGTCGACCTGACTTGAGACCATAAGAAAAACTCCAGAATTCAGTGGTCTTTGGGTTAATTCATTTGGGAGCACAAATAAAGATGGAATAAACCTTGGGCATGCAAAGCAAATAATGGCTAAGCAGTTAAATCAAAGAATTCATTGGCAAATTCCATTCCTTGAATATCTAGCCTGTTTGAAACCAAAAACCAAATAAGAACATGAATTCAAGCCCTCTATCTTTTTTTCAATGCCTACTCCTATCTCCCTTTCCAAGCAAGGCTCTAATACTTACATAGAAGTATAAAAGGAAAAAAAACAAAAAAACAAAAAACCAGCTTCAAATGCTACCCCACCCATGGATGGGAATGGTAAACAGGGGTAAGGCTGAAATCATGTCTGTTGCTGGACTCACAGTGAAGGTCTGTCTATGCAGTCAGCTCAAATGGAAAGCACCAGCTCAGTCTTAAGCATGGTGGAAATTGGAGGGGAGGGGAGTAAAGCAAAACCCATACTCCATGATGTGTTGGAAGCAAAAGGTAAAAGATTTTGAGTGCGGTGACATCACAAAGCCAGAAAGAGAAATCAGATTTGGGGGATTAATGGTGATGATGCTGTCACATCAGCTCCTTCTCCATCACTCCTCCCAGGAGCGTGGATGAGGAAATTACTAGGAAAGCAGTGTCAACTACAAATTGGCACTTGACAAGAGCATTTGCCAGCAACTGAACAACAAGGGTATTTGCCATCTGCCTGTGGTGCTGCAGCTGTTGACCTTTGACACCCCTGAATGGAATTCAGAGTGGAGAGTAAGGCACTCTGTGCTCCAGGGAACCTGGTGGAACAGGTCTTTAGACAGTTTGATGTTCCCAGGAACTGATTTCATGATCTCAACCCTTGCATCTCCTTATATCTAGAAAAGCTCTAGATCCCTTCATGGTGACATCAGCTCCTGGTGACTAGCAGAAAACCTTTTGTAAAGTAAGCACTTGATTGCACTGAACTCCCCCTTCACCGAAATCTTATATATTGACCTTCCCCCACTGTCTCTTTGGAGCAAAGGTGCTGTCCTCTGGGCTGCAGTCCTCATTTTGCCCCCAATAAACTTGCAGATAACTTGCAACTCTCATGTTGTGCATCATTTAGTTGACAGCAGACAGCAGCAAGCAGAATTCTGATGGAATCAGAGGGAAGGTGCCTCTGACCCTCTCTCCCACATAGGAACACAGTTTCAGAGTTTAATCTGCTGCTTCTTGATTGTGTGTTTTGGGAAAAATTATTCTCTAGCAACACTTTCCTCATCTGTCAAATGAGTGTGATGAATGCCCGGCCTGAATGCCTCCAAAGACAGAGTCTGTCTGAGAGGGAAACCTACCACCGGTGTGACGTGAGAGAAGTCTGCCTCGTGGAGTAAGGAAGGATTTGGGATGAAGACGCCTATTTCCAAGCCTCTAAACATTCAGATATGTGATCATCTGAAAGACAGAACTTCTCCAGAGCCCAGCATCCTCTTTTTTGGAAAGGAAAAGTAGCAAACAGATGCCTTGCTTGAATCAAAGGAATTAACAAGTAAAAGAAACATGCTACTAAACCATGAAGTCTTATTCAAATGGAAAGACACATCGTTGACTCTCTTCTAAATGGGACATTGTGTAGCATGAATACCTATCATCCAGGTGCTCCTAGCCTCCACCACATCCTACCAGCGCCCTGCCTGGGGCCTACAAAGGAGTAGAAGATGTAGGCCCCTCCCAACTGGAGAACAGCCCCCAAGATAACAGGCAAGCGGGATGGGGAGGAACTAAACTACCTTCCTTTCAGTGGCAGATTGAAGTGAGAGACGGTGTGAGATGTAGGAAAGGAATCCTGAACGAGGCTGGTCAAGGGGATTCCTGGTAGAGCCAGCACTGTGACGGGGGTGTGGATCCCAGCCTGAATGCCTCCAAAGGCAGACAAGGATTGGGAAATGAAGTTTGTTAGAGAGATGCTCCTGTTAGGGGAAACACTAACTGAAACTGCCCACCTGGCCAGGCACCATAGCAACCATTTGCATGAGTTGTTTTATGACAGGTGGTCCTGGTAAAGAAGATGAAACTTACAAGCCACCACCAACCAGAAGAGTTTGGAAAAGGTCAAAAGGAGACGCCACTTGTTCTACCAATCTCGCAGAATCCTCATCACGGGAATGCATCTTGGCTGAGCAATGTGTGGGCCACCAGAAAGGACCCTGAGTCAGAGTGATTGGCCAGAGGTAACCCAGAAACTAATCCCATCACCATAAAATCCAACACTGGGAGCCATGTGGCAGCACAGCCCTCCTGGATTCCCTTACCTTCCTGCTCTCTGATGGGCCCTCTTCCCAATAAAGTCTCTTCATTTGTCAGCGTGTGTCTCCTCAGACAATTCATTTTTGAGCACTAATCAAAAGCCCACTCTCAGGTCCTGGAAGCCAACACCCCCCTCAACCCCACTCATCACCACCCCCTTCCTGCAATACTCCCAGAAAGAAAGGACTGGGATTGGAAGACAGAGAAGGGAGCAAGGCCAGTAGAGGGTCAGTTCAGTTCAGTTGCTCAGTCGTGTCCAACTCTTTGCGACCCTATGAATTGCAGCACTCCAGGCCTCCCTGTCCATCACCAACTCCTGGAGTTCACTCAAACTCATGTCCGTCAAGTTGGTGATGCCATCCAGCCATCTCATCCTCTGTCGTCCCCTTCTCCTCCTGCCCCCAATCCCTCCCAGCATCAGAGTCTTTTCCAATGAGTCAACTCTTCACATGAGGTGGCCAAAGTCTGGAGTTTCAGCTTTAGCATCATTCCTTCCAAAGAAATCCCAGGGCTGATCTCCTTCAGAATGGACTGGTTGGATCTCCTTGCAGTCCAAGGGACTCTCAAGAGTCTTCTCCAACACCACAGTTCAAAAGCATCAATTCTTCGGCGCTCAGCCTTCTTCACAGTCCAACTCTCACATCCATACATGACCACCGGAAAAACCATGGCCTTGACTAGACGGACCTTTGTTGGCAAAGTAATATCTCTGCTTTTGAATATGCTATCTAGGTTGGTCATAAGTTTTCTTCCAAGGAGTAAGTGTCTTTTAATTTCATGGCTGCAGTCATCATCTGCAGTGATTTTGGAGCCAAAAAAAAATGAAGTCTGACACTGTTTCCACTGTTTGCCCATCTATTTCCCATGAAGTGATGGGACCAGATGCCATGATCTTCGTTTTCTGAATGTTGAGCTTTAAGCAAACTTTTTCACTCTCCTCTTTGACTTTCATCAAGAGGCTTTTTAGTTCCTCTTCACTTTCTGCCATAAGGGCAGTGTCATCTGCATATCTGAGGTTATTGATATTTCTCCCAGCAATCTTGATCCCAGCGTGTGCTTCATTCAGCCCAGCGTTTCTCATGATGTACTCTGCATGTAAGTTAAATAAGCAGGGTGACAATATACAACCTTGACATACTCCTTTTCCTATTTGGAACCAATCTGTTGTTCCATGTCCAGTTCCAACTGTTGCTTCCTGACCTGCATACAGGTTTCTCAAGAGGCAGGTCAGGTGGTCTGGTATACCCATGTCTTTCAGAATTTTCCTCCGTCAAATACTGTGCAAATCACCATCACGGGGCCTAACCCTGCAGGACCCCCTTTTCCCTCCAGGAAACTGAGGAGCCAAGAATCTGTGGGGATTCATTGATTCCCATCCCATAGTTTAGGCATTTTTTCCAGACATGATCATTTCCTCGAAACCTGACATGAGGATATGTAGTTTGACCTTGGTGTGTATTTATGGATCAGAAGTGTCAGCAGTCAACTCTAGCTAATAACCCGGGTCAACTTAGCTATTGGACACTACACACACAGTGTTTGGGGCCTAGTATTGTGGTACTTTTAAGGCCCTATGGAAATGTTTTCATTCCTTTTAAAATCAGAACAAAAGCATGAATCATATTCACATACCAACACAGTTGCAAAATATGGTTCTTAATATTATTTTATACAGAAAGGAACTTATGAAAACAAAAGTGACTATACAATCCAAGAAGGCCATAATGTGGTTCTGTTAATGGTTGTAACAAGCAAACCCTAAAGTTTTCCAGTCTTAACAAAGCCGAGGTTCCTTTCCCAGACACAGCAGGGCTCTTCCATCTTCTACACGTGACTTCCAAGGTACAATGGCTGTTAACATTCAGGTGACAGATGACGATGAAGCAGGGAGGGTTGCACATGGGAGTTTTCACAGCGAGGCCACAGTGATGGGCAGCTCTTCCACCCACATGCCATCAGCTGAACATCAATCACATGACCACATCCCCTGCAAGGGCTGCGGGGAAACATGGTCTGGCTGTAGGCCCCAGTGAAGAGGAACATGCTTAGTGAGGACTTACACTTTGTACGGAGGAAAAGAGTACCTATTTGAAATTGAGACACTCCAGGATAGTCCCCAAAGAAAGCCAAAGAGACACTGAGTGGAGTAAACTTTGAGATCTTGCTTTCCTGCCTGTGGAAAGGCGAGGAAATCAGGGCGAGGACGTTGGAGCCTACGTCATTGCAGAATTGAACTCTGCTGTCCCAGCCTCCCTCCCTGTCCCCTTGAGAACACTCAGAAGCTACCCCTTCCCTGTCTCACCCCCAGCCGTACCCCTCAAGGCTTTATTTAAAGCACACACATTGCAGCTCCTTTCTCCATTAAAAAACCTAGTCAGCTCCTTTCAGCAGTTGGAAGGGTTCACCGCTGGTCTCTCACCAGAGCTCCCGCCACGCCTAGTGAGTCAGCCTCATCATGACTGACATGGCCGGCATTCGTATTTTCTTTGTCACTTTGCATTTTGGGGGCTCTGCTGGCCTATAGCGGGTTTTTCATGACTTTAATTGCTCATCTTCAGTCTATAGCTCAGTGAAAGCATTGTGGAGGTCACGTTATCAGGGCACAGGGGAAACCAAGTTCAAATGGCTTGTTCAGTGTCACCCAGCTCCAAGGTCCTGCACAAGAGGTCACACACCCACCAAGGTTACTGTAATCTCTTTAGTCCCTCTTGTCCTTCCCCAAAGTAGTTATCAGTAGTTATAACTTCCTCTTCATTAGTTATCACCTATGAGTTTTCACTCACTTGTCACACTGGGAGAAATTACACTTCTCTGAATGATAAGCCTGGGCATCTGTGCATTAAAGCAAAGTAGAGATCAGGGAGGTGGCTTTGCATCACTGAGGAGTGTGCAGGGCTGCGCTGGGCTGAACAGCGAGAGCAGAGCTGAGCTGAGCTGCCAAAGTCTACTTCAACAATGGGAAATCCACAGGGAATTTCTGTGGAATTAGATATATTGCTGGACGTGAATAATTAAGGAGTCTGATGTGGTCAGGTAGATTAATGTCCCTCTGAAAGCTCCGGATCAATGTTGGAAGGGGAAAAAAAAATAATAAAAGACATGCATAATTTAAAAAAACTATCAGAAACTTTGCTTGACATGATGACATTACTGATTTTTTTATGATCTTCTCAAATATACTCTATAACCGTTATTAATTTAGTATCGTTAATAGCTCATCCTTCAAATGTCAGGCTAGAGCCAAAGCTGAAAAATAGAAATGCTTAGGGCTGGAAAAAGTCTGGGGAGGGAGGAGAAGCTCCAGGAGCATGAAGACCTTGGCTGCTTCTAACTCCGTCCCAACTCCCAGCCAAGTTCGCTCTTGCTGTGGCTGCTGTCTCTTCGGCCCTTTGGTTTGTGGTTCACAAAGATGGTCAAAGCTGGCCCATTCTGGATATCTTCTGCCTGGGCATTGGCTGGCTTTATGTGCAGATGAAGTGGCCAGGATCCAGTATGGGAGGACTTTGGGGGTGCTTTAGAAGGTCTGTCCTAAAAAACAAATACCTCTTGATGGTCCCTGATCTCCAAGGGTTCACAATCAGGTTAAGCATTCTTTTGGATTAAGTGTGGCATTTTCACTGCCGGGTCACTTTTAAAAGGCAGGATTCTCCAGAGGAAAAATACGCTAATAGTATTGGTAAACAGTGTTTACAGAATGCTTACAAGGTGTCAGGAACTATTCTAAATATTTTATATGCATTAGCTCATTTAATCCTCACAGCCACTGAGATGATTATTATTCCCAAGTATTTGTATAAGGAAACAGAGACACAGAGATACTAAGTAACTTGCTTGAGGTCACATAGCTAGTAAGAACTGGAGCTGGAGGGGCTTCCTCAATAGGTCAGTGGTAAAAAATCCGCCTGCAGAGGTGCAGACGCAGGTTTGATCTTTGACTCAGGAAGATCGCCTGGTGGAGGAAATGGCAGCCCACTCCAGTATTCTTGCCTGAAAAATCCCACAGGCAGAGGAGCCTGGCAGACTACAAGCCAAAGAGTTGCAAAGAGTCGGACAAGACTGAGTGACTAACACACACACACATATGCTCTTGCTAGGTTCCTGATGTCTTAATTGCATGTGTTTCTCTGCAAAGAAGAAAGTACTGAACTTCTCCAGAAAGAAGGGGAGCTGAGGTGGCCGGGAGGTGAGTGGTGGAACTGTGAGGTGGTCCAGAAGGAGTTGTTGGACAGAGGTGGAGAAAATGGTTCCTTTCTCCAACAATAGCCAGCCAGTTCTGTCTCTTCTAAAAGACTCTGGGAGTGCTCCCCCTGCTGTGTTACTGAGTCCCGTGTTGGGATGCAGCCTGCCCCTCACACATTCCAAGTGGCTCTGCATTCTGACTCTAGTTGCTGGACAGGCAGTTATCCTCATGGATAAGACAAAGGGAGCCCAGAAAGGGCCAAAAATCCACATACTTCAACCTGGAGAGGACCTGCCATCTGGGAAGCTAGTTGGAGTATGGCGAAGACAGAATCTTTAATGAGAGACTTCATGAAAAACAGTGGAAATCAGAAGCCTTGGGTTCAAGTAGATGATGTTGGACAAGCTTCCTCACTAGACCTCAGTCTTTTGCATCATAAAATGACAGCAGGGCCCTCAAGGCCTCTGCCTAGCTTGTGTTCCTATGACACAGCTTCCTGCCCCTCTCCCTGCCCCCACTGCCACCAGCAGCCTGGTGCCTGAGATGTGGCACTGTCCCAGGAGGGCAGGGTTGGAAGCCATGTCCTGGGGCATCCACTCTTCAAAACAACCTGCCAGACTGGTGGGACACCAAGTAGTTTTTCAAAGAACCACAGTATCATGTCCTCCTGGGGGCAAATTCAGAGATAGTCCTTCAGAGAAGGGATGGCTAATCTTAGATTGAGTCCAAATACAGATTTGATTTACCAACGCAGTCCAGTTGCTCAGGGGAAAAAAATATTCTGAGTCGTTTGTATCGAAGACTGATGAGTCTTCAATACGACTGAGAAAGCTGGTTGCCCATATAGACAGGTTTAGCCAGCAAAGGATAGTTTGTTGGTCAGCAGCCTGCAAAGGGGCCTGGATGCCTTCACAAAGCATAGTGTACAAGTGTGTGGGCACAAGGGCATGTGTGTGCTCATGCACACACACACACATACACACCCACATAGTCTCTCACTATTGAATTAATCAAGTTGGATCTCAGCTATGGGAAATCTGCGTTTTAATATTAAATTAGCAATTAATAGCCAAGGCACTTAGTTCACGTTGCTTTTATTGGTTTTGCCATAGGTACAGATTGGAAAGTGCTGTCCTTTCTTCCAGCCAACAAACTGTCTCCCACCCACCCACCTCCTAAGGATGAATATGTTTCTATCTCATTTGCATCCAATTATTAGAGCACTGAAGCTCCAGTCACGTAGATCCTCTTTATATTCACTGGAAAATTAAATTACAAAAATTTTTCTATGTTGCAATTTATGTTCAGGTTGGAGCCGATTTTTTTTTTTTTTTTGGTATTCTGGCAAATATCAGTCTCTGGAACTTAATGAATTCATGAGCATTGATTCCTAGGGGGGATAGCATGCAGAGTATATTGGAAAATAGAGAAGCTCAGCCTAATGTCAAAATGTTTTACCTTCTCTCACCCAAGCCTTACACACACTCTTGGGAAAGTCTTGTGGACTCCTGGCAACTGATCTCTGCAGGCACCTGTCTAGACAGCTTACTGAAGTGGAGGGGTGCCTGCAGAAAGCTATGCCTTTTGAATACATTAAGTGATGGATACCTTTGGATCTAGATATTTTATTTAATCTGTTGTTTTAGTGAAAATCAAAATCAGTGTCAGCCTCCAGCCTGGCCATTACCCACTTCCTTAAAGCTGGTATCACTGCCTCCACCAGGAACAGAAGTCATAGACTAACAGTCTCCTGATCTGTTTTATTTGGGTTTCATATATACATATAGCAAACATTTCACTATTTGGAGATGTCACAAAGCAAAATCCAGATTTTGACTTCCTTCAAAACATCTGAAGGTCTGACAGCACTGAGTTGACATTCAACCTGATAGCAATTTAGGGGTGTTGGGAAGTAGCTCCCTTGAAACAGGTCAGGGGTACACTCAGCAATTTTCCACCAACCTTAGTACTGGTGACTTCTGGATGGAGGCCCAACACCATTTGCCATTAAAAAAAAAAATCACACATATGCTTCTTGTTTTTCTTGTGGGAGAGAAATACATCTCTCTACTACAACATCTATTAAAAGGAAGAGAATAAAAATAGACCTGGAGACCTAATATTTCAATAAAGGGGAAGAACATATTTCTTAGAGCAGGTAAAACTATATTTCTGCTTATTTTCCAAAGGGAGTGCTTTAACAGATTTTTCTTAAGCCTGGCCTGCCTTATTTGATTTTGAGACTTGCCTTGGACCCTGGGGGCATTTGAATTTGAGACCCTTGACTCACATCTCAGCCTTAGAGATTTTTAGGACAACCCTGACATGAAGCAGGTCCCCTCACTCTGACATGGCTCCCTCACCTAGGGGTGCTCAGAGTCAGACGCCCTTCCAAACCCAGGAGCTGGGACCCTGTCTTCTGTTGCTCACAGTTGCTCCAGCACCTCTCACTTCTATAAGTCCTGAAGCTCAGTGCTAGCTATCAGTTTAAGAGCTGGGACCCCACTCCCTATAGAGGGACCCTTCAGAAGTAACAGCTTCTGGGGTTCACTCCCAAGTGTCTTGGTGATGCCAGCTGATTGGCACCACTCACTTCCTATTAGAGACTCGTGTGTACCTATAAGAAACTTCTCAGATGGCTCAAGTGATAAAGAATTTATCAGCAGTGAAGGAGACATGAGACATGTGGGTTTGATCCCCAGGTTGGGAAGATCCCCTGGAGGAGGAAATGGCAACCCACTCAAGAATTCTTGTCTGGGAAATCCCATAGACAGAGGAGCCTGGGGGGCTACAGTCTATGGGGTTGCAAAGAGTCAGACATGACTGAGCACACAAACAGGTGTATCTATAACCTGGATCGTTTCTGAGTTCCATAGTCTCTCCAACCTCTTAGCTTGTCTTAGCTCACTGTATATCCTCCACCCACTACTTCTGCTGGGCATTACCCTAAAAAAAGATGAGGGACTGAAATCCACTGGGGAAATGAAGGGCTATGTCCCAGGGCTTGAAATAAATGTCATAATCAACCCAGACAAGAGAAGTAACTGGTGGTGGGGGGGCTTTCACAGGTGGGCTGAGGAGTTCTGGTTCTGTCCACCACCTGGCATCCCTTTTTGTTCATATAAACAACATGAATAAGCATTTCCAAAAAGGCCATATGCTGCCTTTGAAACTTACATTACAGGGCCCACCTTGTCGATAAGGCTCTTGTGCTAGAAAGGATGGATAGAATCCAGGGCAGGTCCACATTTCACCAGACTCACAGTGCTTATGAGGAACCAGCATGTTGACCTGCATGCTCCCACTTTTTGCATCTTTCAAGGAGCAGGTGGATAAACTAAAACGTGCTTGAAAGTGAAAGTCGCTCAGTTGTGTCCGACTCTTTGCAACTCCATGGACCATAGCCTGCCATACTCCTCTGTTCATGGGATTCTCCAGGCAAGAATACTGGAGTGTGTTGCCATGCCCTCCTGCAGGGGATCTTCCTGATCCAGGATTTGAAAATGGGTCTCCCTCCTTGCAGGCATATTTTTTTTTTTTTTTGCCATTTTAGCCACCAGGGAAGCCCCATGTTTAGACACCAAAAGACAGTCTTCCTCTGGGTGGTGAAGATTCTGAACCTGAAGCCCAAAGAGATGTGATCTCCTGGAAGGACAGGTATGCTCAGTTCCTGGGGATGCCACAGTGAGGCACCTCTAGGCTGCATCACCTCCTTACTGGGCTCTCTTTCTGTCCCCCACCAAACATCATGGCAGACAGCAGTGGCAGCTGATATGACTCCCAAAGTGGAGGCTGTACACCACACGGAGTTATCATTGGATATTTTGAGAAAGAATTCTGTCAAGACATAACTTCTCACTTGTCTCAGCCTGGAGCACTGTGGGAAGGAATCTGTGTTGAGAGTGAGCATTCCTGCCTCTTCCTGTCTGGCACCGTTTCATTAGGAGCAGTACTTTCAGAGACTAATCCAGACACATTATTGCAGATATGTCTCGTACCTAGCAGGTGTGGCATCCCTCTGGAGGCCCAGGTGAGCTTAAACCATAGGATAATTCAAGAAGTAGATGAGAGTTAGTATTGACAACTACATCCTGGCCAAGGACAGCTAATTTCTTATACCTGGAAACACAAGTCCAGATCCATACTAAGGTGAATCCTGGTTCCAGGTTAGAGTCTCTAGAATGGCTGCTGCACAATGAAAAAAGGCATTCTTACTCCTGGTTGCCCACACCTCTTATCTGGGGCCTCAACCTCTCTCTCCCATCTCCTAGTTGGTTTGTTTGTTTCTCCCTTATTCTTATTTCTAATATTTGACTTTAACTTTGTTATCACCTGCTTCTCCTTCCCTTATAGATTCCCCTGACATGTTTCTTTTTAAAAAAAAATTACATTGGAGTATAGCCTGCAATGCAGGAGACTTGGGTTTGATCCCTGGTTGGCAAAGATCCCCTGGAGGAGGGAATGGAAACCCACTCCAATATTCTTGCCTGGAGAAACCCCAAGGACAGAGGAGCTGGGCAGTCTACAGTCCATGCCATCACAGTTGGATACAACTGAGCGACTAAGCACAGCATGTAGTTGATTAAAGGGGCTTCCTAGGTGGAGAAGGAAATGGCAACCCACTCCAGTATTCTTGCCTGGAGAATCCCACGGACAGAGGGGCCTGGTGGGCTGCAGTCCATGGGGTCGCAAAGAGTCAGACACGATTGAGCAAAAGAAAAAAAAAAGCGTGTCACTAATGGTAAAGAACCCACCTGCCAATGCAGGAGACACCAGAGACACAGGTTCAACCCCTGGGTCAGGAAGATCCCCAGCAGGAGGGCATGGCAACATACTCCAGTATTCTTGTCTGGAGAACCCTACGGACAGAGAAACATGGCAGGCTACGGTCCATGGGGTCACAAAGAGTAGGGCATGACTGAAGTGCCTTAGCATGTATGCACGCAGCAAAAAGTATGAGCTTGGACTTGGTAACAATCTGACAAATAATTTTGGCACCACTCTTACCCTTCTTCCTGACCAGAATGGACAAGAGATGCCTAGGGATGTAGCATTCATGGTATGGCATTTGAAGAAAGTCACATGAGAAGGATGGCAGGGCAGAATGATAGAAGAAACCAGGCTCCTGCGTGGCGCTGTGGAGCTACCGATCCTGAACTAGATTGCCATTCCTTGATTTCTTGTCAGGTGAAAAATAGTCTCTATTTTGTTAAGCCACAGGTTTTGGTTTTCTGTTACTTTTCAGCCAAACTCATTTCTAATGGATACCGAAGCCCTATCTCTGCTCCAAGGCTTTGTCAGAAACCTTGCCTCAGGTGTCTAATACTATGGGCTGAATTATAACACGCCCCGCCCCCTGCCAATCCCTCCCACCCCCGCCAAATTCATATGTTGAAGTCCTAGCCCCGTTAACTCAGAATGTGACCATATTTGGACATAAGGTCTTTAAAGAGGTAATTAAGTTAAAATTAGGTCTTAGAGTGGACCCTAATTCAGTGTTACTGGTGTCCTTATGAAAAGGGGGGGCAGATTCTGAACACAGACATATCCACAGAGGGAGGGTGAATGAGAAGACATGGGGAGAAGAAGGCCATCTACAAGCCAAGGACAGACATTTGGGACAGATTCTTCCCTCACCGCCCTCAGAAGAAGCCAAACCTGCAGACCCTTTGATCTCAGACTTCCAGCCTCCAGAGTTACGAGAAATAAATTTCTGCCTTTGAAGCCACTCAGTCTGTGTTATGGCAGCTCTAGCTGACTAACACACACATCTGTATTTCCTTCCCATGGCATCTTATCCTCTCTCAGTGAGGGGCTTAGCAGTTGGACTACTCACATCTACATCATTATTTTTTTAAATAAATTCCTCTGGGGATTATTATGGGCACTATAGTTTGAGAGCCACTATTTACTTTAAAGTCTTATAGAACAAAAGTAAAATAGTATAGAAATAAACTCTACTGACAGGTTAGTGGGGAGAGAGGACTGGGGGCAAGGGCAGATTGAAGTGACACCAGGAGAGTGAGGTGCTTCAGGGGAAGACTATGAGCCAAGACTCTAAAGTAGGAAAGCAGTAGGTGTGTTTGTGGGGTTATGATAATAAGAAGAAGAACCCCAATCAGCATCGTGTAACACTTTGTAGCTTATGCTGCAAATTTACGTCCACTGTCTTCCATTAAATCCTCACCTGTCAGGATTACAGGGGAGGTTTCGGGTTACCTGTAACCCTGTGTGGAAGTTACTATTTTATTCTCTTAACACAGGGTAAGACACAAAGTCTAGATATTAGAAAGAGCATGTGCAAGTTGTCAAGGTCTCCATGGTTTTGGGGGGCAACCAGAAAGCCCAGTTGTGAGAACCACCTCGTCTCATGCCACAATGAAGGAAGCCGTATCCCCTGCAGCACCACAGCTCTCTGCCTGCTTGTCTCTGGGCTGACACAGGAGAAGGGAGAAGAGTGAAGGAGTCATCGAAAATGGTTCCTTGAGACAGCCCTAGGCTGGAGGGAACATAGGATCTGGAAGGCTTTCTCCCTTCCATCTATATACTTAGGTCCCATTTCCAAAGGATACAAAGTAGCGACCAACAATCAGGTAGTGCTGATGGGAAAAGATGGGGAAAAGACTCCAGGAGTGATCACTCAATCTATCCCACTAAGGAGGCTTCCTTTTCCCCACCAGCCTCACACCAGCCCACTTGGGATTTGTTGTGCAGGCCAGGACTTCAGCCTTGAGATGAAAATCCTTCCTTTACATCCATATGCAACAGTGAGAAGGCAATTGGAGAGTGATGGAGAGTGTGATCAGCCTGAACACTGCTGAAGCCATGGCACTTAGACAGAGTAGACGCTAGCACTGATGGAGGTTAAGTATCTGTGTTCCTACCTGTCTATGCACCTATCAGTCTTTCTATCTGTCATCCATCTATGTATCTATGCATCTTATGATACATATTTGAGGCTACTAATAAAATATTCATGATATAAAAGAAATAGTCAAGGGAGTTACTGGGCTGAGGAGCCTATGAAAGGAAAATAAGGGTGGAAAAGTAAAAGTAAGTATACAGACCATCAGGTGCAGACCATAAGATTTGTTGCAATAGACGGTTCCCAAGTATGACTGGGCTTCCTGGCCACCAAATGTTGTAAGAAGCAAACTTCCCTTAATGGTAAAAAGAAAGAAAGAAACAGAAGAATGCCAGTTGTAAGCAGAACAGGTTTTCCTGATGATGAGACCCAAGAGGAATTTCTCCCAGGGGTCTTCGTGAAGAATACATTGTGCTGTAGAGGGAAACATTCTCGGCAATATCCCCAAAATGACATTATTTTTGGCCTGTTAATCTGAGCCTCTCAATGGCATAGGGCCAAAGAGTAGAGGAAAAGCAAAGTGGTCTTAATGAAGCATTTTGATGGTGTTCTGAGCAAAAGCTCACATTTCAACTTCATAGAACAGGGTCTTAAATGTGAAGGTACACACATTTCTCATGTACCCTTTGAGAATACATCAAAAATTTATTCCCAGTATAGATAATGCAGGCTCCTTTGGTGGTTCAGATGGTAAAGAATCCACCTGCAATGCAGGAGACTCGAGTTCAGTTGCTGAGTTGAGAAAATCCCCTGGAGAAGAAAATGGCAACCCACTCCAGTGTTCTTGTCTGGAGAATTCTATGGATAGAGAATCCTGGTGGGCTATAGCCCATGGGGTAGCAAAGAGTCAGACATGACTGAACGTCTAACTTCAAATTTTAAAGAACTGGAATCATAGAGAGTGTGTTCTCCTACCATAATGTAACTAACTAGAAATAAGTAGCAAAAAGATGACCAGAAAGTCTCCAAACACATGGAAAATATATAGTACACTTCCAAATAGTGATCGGTCAAAGGACATTTTAAAAAATACAATGAACTAAACAAAACAAGTTATATCAATAAATACATATATTAGAAAAAAGAAAAAAAATCGCAATAATCTAAACTCCCATGTTAAAATTAATAGAAGATAGAAAGCAAAATAAACTCAAAGCAAACAGAAGGAAGAAAATAGCAAAGAGCAGAAATTAATGAAATTAAAACCAGGAAAAAATTTTTAAAAAATCAATGAAACAAAGAGCTGATTCTTTGCAATTAAAAAATTGACTAATCTCTAGCAACATAGGCAAAGTGAAAAAGAGTACTAATATCAGGAATTAAATATGGGAATATCATTACAGGCCCTGTAAATGCACACATACAAAATAATAATAAGGGGATTCTATAACAACTCTGTACACATCAATATAATAATTTAGATAAAATGGACCGATTTACTCAAGAAACACAGACTTACCACAAAACAGAAAATAGAAAATTTGAGTAGTCCATAGCTTTTAGAGAAATTATAATCATAATTTAAAAACTCTTGAGAAAGAAATCTCCAGACCCAGGTGGTTTTACTGGAGATTTCTACCAAATGTTTAAAGAAGAATTAACATTAATTTATTCCAAAAATAAAGGAAAGAAGGGAAGGCGTCTGATTTTATCTTATTAAGCTAATATTATACTACACTGATATCTAAACCAAAGAAATATGAGATGAAAGAAAGAAAAGACAAATGAAAGAGGAAAACAGAAAAACCTACAAATGTGTACTTCTAGTAATATAGGTGCTAAAATTATTTTTAAAATATTAACATATATAATTCAGAAATATACAAAAAGAATTCTACACCATGGCCAAGTAGGGCTGATTCCAAGGATGTAAGACTGGTTCATTATTTAAAAATTAATGTAGCATACCTTGTGTGTGTGTGTGTGCTCAGTTTTGTCTGACTCTTTATGACCACATGGACTTCAGCCCACCATGCTTCTCTGTCCATGGGATTCTCCAGGCAAGAATACTAGAGTGGGCTTCCACTTCCTTCTCCAGGGTATCTTTCAGACCAGGGATCAAAGCTGTATCTCCTGTGACGCCTGCATTGGCAGATAGATACTTTACCACTGAGCCACCTGGGAAGCCCCGATCATACCTTATTAATTATCTAAAGAAGAAAAATAATGTAAATAGATGTAGGGAAGCATTTGAAAAAATTAAGTGTGCATTTATAACAAAATCAGGAAAATAGGAATAGAAGGAAACTTTCTCAACTTTCATAATGAGTATCTATAAAAACCTAGAAGTGATATTATATTTAATGGTGAAAGACTGAATGTTGTCTCCCTACGACTGGGAACAAGGCAAGGATATCTATGCTTATCACTCATATTCAACATAGCACTGGATATTCTAGTCATGCAATAAGGCAAAAAAGGAAAGCAAAGACACACAGATCAGAAGAGAAGAAATAAAACTGGCCTTATTTTCATGTGGCATGATTATCTACATAGTAAATCACCAGACTAAATCAAAGAAACAAATGTATATATAAGAATATCTCACAGAACTGAGTTCAGAAAAGCTTCATGATGCAAGATGAACAAACAAAAATTAATTGTACTTCAATATACTAGCAATAAAAATATGAATTCCAAAATTAAAAATACAGTATAATTTAAAGTCACTCAAAAAACATGAAATGAGTGTAAATCTAGAAAAAAATATGTGTGGAACTTGCATGCAGAAAACTATGAAATGCTAATGAAATACATTTTTAAAGTCTTAAATAAATGGAGAGACAGTGTTTATGGGTTAGAAGACTCTACATAGAAAAAGTTTTCCCTGAATTTATATACAGATTTAACACAATCTGCATAGAAACTCTAGGAAGATTTTTTTTTACTATATATAGGTAAGATTATTCCAAAATGTATATGGGAAGGCAAAAGAGCCACATTAGCTAAAACAGTTTGATAAAGAACAGTACATTGAGAGGAATCAGTCTATTCAATTTGAAGACTTAATTATATAGCTATAATAAATCAAGATTGTGTGGTTGGATAGAGACACATAAATAAATGAAACAGAATAGGGAATGCAGAAAGAGACCTACATAAATATAGCCAACTGATTTTTAACAAAGGCATAAAAGAAATTCAGTGGAGGAATGATCACCTTTTCAACAAATGGTACTGAAGCGATTGGATTTCCATGAGCAAATAAATAAACTTTTACCAAAGTTTCAAATCTTACACAAAAATAATTTAATGTATCATAAAACTAAATATGAAGCTAAAACTATAAAACCTTTATAAATCATTTTTTAAATCTTTCAGATCTAAATCTAGGCAAAAGTTCTTAGGCTTGACACCAAATGCACAATGCATAAAAAGAAAAATTAGTAAACTAGATATCATTAAAATGAAAAACTTTTGCTCAGTAGCAGATCTTGTTGGTCTTCCTGATGGCTCAGTGCTAAAGAATCTGCCTGTTAATGCAGGAGATGTGAGTTTGATACTTGGGTCAGGAAGATTTCCTAGAGAAGGAAATGGCAACCTACTCCCATATTCTTGCCTGGGAAATCCCATGGACAGAGGAGCCTGGCAGGATATTCCAGGAGTGACAGAAGAGTCAGACACAACTTAGTGACTAAACAACAACAACAAGACCCTGTTAAGAGAGTGGAAAATATAAGTTATGTCAAATATCAGCAGTACCCAATGTTATCTACAGATTTAATCCAATCCCTATCAAAATTCCAGTGCTAGTTTCTAGCAGAAATAGGAAAAACTCATCTTAAAATCCATATGGAATTTCAAAGGACCCTGAATAATCTCAACAATCTTGAAAAAGAACAAAGTTGGAGGACAGAAGCTTTCTGATTTCAAAACTTACTACAAAGCTAAGGTAAACGAAACAATGTGGAACTACATTCCACACACAGACTAACACCATAGAATAGAGAGTACAGAAGTAAATCATTATATATGTGGTCAAATGATTGTCAATAGTGTGCCAAGCCATTTCAATGGGGAAAAGATAGTTTTTCACAAATGGTGATGGGAAATATTGGTATCTACATGCAAAAGAATGAAGCTCAACCTTTATACAAAAATTAACTCAGTAAGATCCACACCTAAATATAAGACTTAACACTATAGCACTCATGGAAGAAAACATTAGACAAAAATGCCACAACTTTGAACTTGTTAATAATTTCTCACACATGCCTCTAGAGGCATAGAAAGAATAAGAAAAACCGAGTAAGAGAAAAGAATAAGAATAGAGAAATTAGGCTTCACGAAAATTTAAAAATTTTGTGTCTCAAAAGACACTATTAAGAGGGTTAAAAGGCAACCTACAGAATGAGAGAAAATATTTGAAAATCATATATCTGATAAGGGGTTAATATCCAGAATATGCAGAGAACTCTTCAAACTCAACAACACAAACAACTAACCAATTCAAAACTGAGAAAATAATTTGAACAAACGATTCTCAAAAAAAAAAAGAAACATACTAATGACCAATAAGCAAATAAAGAGATGCTCAACATTAGTAATCATTAGGGAAATGCAAGTCAAAATTGCAATAACACCTCACACCTATCAGGATGATTATTACTTAAAAAAGAAGGAAAGAAAAGAAGTGTTGGCAAGAACGTGAAGAAATCAAACCCTTGTGCACTACTGGTAGAAAAATAAAATGCTGCAACTTGTGGGAAAAATTTCCTCAAAAAATTAAAAATAGAATTGCTATATGACCAGTGGTCATGTATGGATGTGAGAGTTGGACTGTGAAGAAAGCTGAGCACCAAAGAATTGATGCTTTTAAACTGTGGTGTTGGAGAAGACTCTTGAGAGTCCCTTGGACTGCAAGGAGATCCAACCAGTCCATTTTAAAGGAGATCAATCCTGTGTGTTCATTGGAAGGACTGATGCTGAAGCTGAAACTCCAATACTTTGGCCACCTCATGCGAAGAGTTGACTCATTGGAAAAGACTCTGATGCTGGGAGGAATTGGGGGCAGGAGGAGAAGGGGACGACAGAGGATGAGATAGCTGGATGGCATCACCAACCCGATGGACGTGAGTCTGAGTGAACTCCGGGAGTTGGTGATGAACAGGGAGGCATGGCGTGCTGCCATTCATGGGGTCGCAAAGAGTCGGACACGACTGAGAGACTGAACTGAACTGAACTGATAAGACCCAGGAATTCTGCTGTTGAGAATATTCCCCCAAAAATGGAAAGCAGGGATTCAGGTAGATATTTGTACACCCATGTTTATAGCTGCATTATTCACAATAGCAAAGATGTGGAAGCAACCCAAGTGTCCATTCATAGGCAAAGAGATAAACAAAGTACGTAAAAAGGAATATTACTCAGGATAGGCTTCCCTGGAAGCTCAGATGGTAAGGAGACCCGGATTGGGAAGATTCCCTGGAGAAGGGAATGGCTACCCACTCCAGTATTCTTGCCTAGAGAATCCCATGGACAGAGGAACCTGGCCAACTATACTCCATAGGGTCACCAAGAGTCAGAAATGACTGAGCAACTAACACTTGCCCTTTTTCTTTACAAAGGAAAGAAATTTTGACACGTGTTACAAAATGGTTAAGCCTTGAGGACATTATGCTAAGTGAAATGCACAAGTCTCACACACACACACAAACCCCGCAAAACAAATACTGTATAATTCCACTTATGTGAGATGTTTAGACAGTCAAACCAAAGAAGCAGAAAGTCAAACCTTGATTGCTGTGGGGATGTGGAATGGTGTGTTATTATTTAATGGGTATAGAGTTTCAGTTTTGCAAGATGAAAATAATTTGGAGATAATCATGATGATGGTTGCACAATGTGAATACACCCAATACCACTGAATGATACACTTAAAAATGATTAAAATAGTAAAATTTATATTTTGTGTATTTTACCACAAAATTTAGAGAAAATTAACTCAAAAAAGGCCATATGTGCATATATGGAATTTAGAAAGATGGTAACGATAACCCTGTATACGAGATAGCAAAAGAGACACTGATGTATAGAACAGTCTTTTGGACTCTGTGGGAGAGGGAGAGGGTGGGATGATTTGGGAG
>NW_011494789.1:2755807-2757471 GCF_000754665.1 Bison bison bison
ACTCTGTGGGAGAGGGAGAGGGTGGGATGATTTGGGAGAATGGCATTGAAACATGTATAATATCATATATGAAATGAGTCGCCAGTCCAGATTCGATGCACGATACTAGATGCTTGGGGCTGGTGCACTGGGACGACCCAGAGGGATGGTATGGAGAGGGAGGAGGGAGGAGGGATCAGGATGGGGAACACATGTATGCCTGTGGCAGATTCATTTTGATATATGGCAGACCAATACAATATTGTAAAGTTTAAAAATAAGATAAAATTAAAAAAAATATGATAGGAGAGAAAAAATAAAATTAAATTAAAAAAAGGCCATAGACATAAAAGTAAAACTAAAACTATAAAATTTTTAGAAAACATAAAAAATTTTGTATCTAAGGCTAAGCAAAATTTCTTAGCCGTGACACCAAATGGACAACATGTGAAAAGGAAAATTAATAAATTTTATCTCATCAATATGAAAACCTTTTCTTCTTCGACATTTCCTATTAGGAAAATGAAAAGATAAGCTGTAAAATAGGCGAACATGGGCTTCCCTGGTGGCTCACATGGTAAAGAATCCGCCTGCAATATGGGAGACCTAGGTTCAATCCCTGGGTCTGGAAGAGCCCCTGGAGAAGGGAACAGCTACCCACTTCAGTATTCTTGCCTGGAGAATGTGATGGACAGAGGAGCCTGGCAGGCGACAGTTCATGGAGTTGCAAAGAGTCGGACATGACTGAGCGACTAATTCTTTCACATTCAGGTGAGTATATTTGCAAACTGCATAGCCAACAATGAGGATTAGTATCTAGATTATATAAAGAACTATCAAAGCTCAGTGGTATGGACTTCCCTGGTGGTCCAGTGGCTAAGACTTCATGGCCCCACAGCAGGGGGCCTAAGTTTGATCTCTGATCAGGGAATGAGATCTCACGTGCCACAACTAAAGATCCTGCCTGCCAAAACCAAGTTCAAAGATCCCAGGTGCCACAACTAAAACCCAGTGTAGCCAGACAAATAAATAATTTTAAACAGTAAACCACAGCTGTGGTTTATCCCCCACCCAAAAAACCCTCAGTGGTAAAGAAAAATAAACAGTCTAATTAGAAAACGGTCAACACATATGCAGAGACATTTCACTGAAGATATATACAGATGGCAAAGAAGCACAAGTAAAGATACTCAACATCATTGGCCATTAGGAAATAGAAATTAAAAACCACAATGAGATATCAGAGTGGTACCTGATAGTGACCACTGGTATCTGATAGATACCAGTGATAGCATCCTGATAGTGATAACAGATAGGTACCACTCCTATCAGAGTGGTAAAAATGAAAAATAGTGACAGGACCAAGTGTTAGTGACTATGTAAAGAATCTGAATCACTCATACATTGGTGATGAGAATGTTAAATGACGGTACAGTCACTCTAGAAAACAGCTTGTCAGTTTCTTCAAATAAAATCAAACGTGCATCTACCTGGCTATGTTACCCAGAGAAATTAAAACTTATGCGGACACAAATATCTATAGATGAACGTTTATAGTGGTTTTATTTGTAATAGAAACTGGGAATCCCATGGACAGAGAAGCCTGGTGGGTTACAGTCCAAGGGGTCACAAAGAGTTGGATATGACTAAGTACACACACACTCTCACACACACTCACACACACA
>NW_011494789.1:2757571-2761445 GCF_000754665.1 Bison bison bison
CGTGAAACCTTAGTATAAAATCTGATATATGATGAACATTCCAAAATGTATCAAGATTACCATCATTATCATCTCAGCTAACAAGTGGCAAAGCCATTGTCCCAGGAGTTCCAGCCTGGGACATTCTGATGCAATGTTCACATTCTGATATTCATTCCTGACAGTTGAATTCTCCCCCAGCAACACCACAAAGCTCTTCCTGATAGATGGTAAAGGGAGAAGGGAGAAAAGAATACCCTAGCTCTGTGCATCTCAGCTCCTACCAGCTGTTCTGACTCACCCTACAAATGGTGAGACCCTAGAAGTCAGCAGTTTCACATAGCTCTTCCCATACCTCTCTCCCCTACATCTCTGACCCACATCCCTACCACAGTTGCATACCCTCATTTCATAGTGAAAAAAAGAGAAAGACTAGAAGAAAGGAGGTGCCTGGTGAAGATTACACAGCTCATTAGAAACTAAACCCAGGCCTTTCAATCTCTCCACTGCTTCTACTAGGAAATAGTTTCACGGTGACCCTTTCCTGGTGAACAATGCACCTGTTGGTATCAATGAGGTGCCAAGCAGTTCAGGGAAGAGGAGATAGATGGACACCATCACAATGGGGAAAGACTTGCCTCGGTTCCTGAATGAACAGAGTACATCCCTAAGTAGAGGTGAGTGGGAAAGACAGCACAGACCACAGAGCAAATTAAAAAATAGAATGGAGGTGGAGAGGCATATGTGTGGATGAAAAATGAGCAGCCATGATCCTAGAGGCCCTGTTCACTCTGATTCCTAACAGATCTCACCTCTGTAAGTTTTCCCATTTTCAAAATGAGATACTTGCTCTCTTTCTCTTGGGTCAGTGGCAATGCAAGAATGAGATAAGAATTGGAGCTCTCCTTACAAACTGGGAAGAGATGGGTCCACACATGGGATTGCTGTTAGCAGAAGATGAGTTTGGGGAATCTTGACCATCAGGCTGTGGAGTCTGAACAGGAACCTCTAGGAACCTGTAGCGCAAAGGTTTCTTCTAGGTGTAGCCAGTTCAAATTTTGCGAGCAGGGGCGACGGCATCAGGTGCACACCATGACCCGCAAGGTCAGATAGTAGTACAGACCATCATGACACAAGAGGCAGACTCACATTGGATATCAAAGCCTGGGAGGACCCCTGGCTCTACACTCTTTGTCACAATCCCCCTGGGCTCTCCCAGGCTCCTCTCTTAGTCTCCAAATAGGAATAAACACTCGGGCCTCTCCACAGTGCGTTTGAATGTGCTTAGGAAACTGTAAAGCGCTGTGCCCATGGAAGGGATGGTGGCTTTGAGGAGCAAAGACACCTGAGCCACGCACAGATGGCAGTGTCAGCTGGAGCCGGCCCTCTTGGCGCTTCTCCTGGGGTGCATGCTGGCTCAGGTCTCAAAGGGGATTACGCTCCCAGAGAAGGCAGAGCGCTGCTACTCAGGCTTAACTGAGCTCACAGGCTGGTATTCTCTCCCATATCTTCTAATTAATAGTCAGGATTAACAGCTGCCGCTGCTGGGTCTAAGCCATCTAATCAGAGGCGCACAGGCTCCTGGGTGTTCAGCATTCCCTGTGCTCTGCAGCCTCCCCCAGCCCTTGGAGAAATGCATTCAGAAATTAAAACAACAAAAACAGAAGAAATCCATCCTCCTCTCCATCTCCAGAGCCTCCTGGGATTGGACTTGTGCCTGCCTCTCCTCTGAGATGAAAGCAGAAGGACCCCTCTCCCAGGGCTGCTTGGTGGAGAGGGTTTCTGGAAGCTTCTCTGAGAGGGCATGGGGTGGCAGCCATGTGAGGACCCGGGTGAGACACACCCTGAGAGAGTGAATCACCTATATCATTCTAATAATGCTAATAGTAATAATAAAATAATAATGTCATTGTTAAACAGCTACCATTTGTTGAATGCGTACTACGTGTCAGGGATAACTCCGTTTGACATGAATCAATTATTTCCCATGCGCAAAAGCCTAAGTGACACATATAATTATCATCTCTTTTATATATACTAGGAACTAAGGCACAGAGGAACTGAGCCACTTGATCAGTCACACAGATGGTTAGTGATGGAAATGAGATTTGAACCCAGATACCCTTGCTCCTTGGCTTTCCTGTTAGCTCAGTTGGTAAAGAATCTGCCTGCAATGCAGGAGACCTGGGTTCGATCCCTGGATTGGGAAGATCCCCTGGAGAAGGGAGAGGCCACCCACTCCAGTACTCTGGCCTGGAGAATTTCATGGCTTGTGTAGTCCATGGGGTCACAAAGAGTCAGACTCTACTGAGTCACTTTCACTTTCACCCTTGCTCCTAGGTAGCACTAGTGGTAAAAAATCCACCTGCCAATGCCAGAGATGCAAGAGATGCGGTTTCAATCCCTGTGTTGGGAAGATCCCCTAGAGGAGGAAATGCCACACTCCAGTTTTCTTGCCTGGGAAATTCCATGAACAGAGAGCCTGGTGGGCTACAGTTCATGGGATCACAAAGAGTCAGACATGACTGAGTGAGCACACCTATACTTTCATCTGATGTATGACACCCCTGTGCAAGGAAAAGTGAGGGGCCAGAGACCTGTCTTTCAGCCACCCCATCACCTTCCCAGACAACCTCTGAGGCACATCTACAGATTCTGGATCTCAGAACAAAATTACCTTGTAATCCCTATAAAAAGATCTCTGCTGGTCGTGTCAGCAGTGTCTCCAGCTGTGTCCCAGGATCAGTCACTGTTCTGCTGAGAGTCAGCAGAATAGATATGTGGAAGGTCTGCTAACCACCAGAAACCCTGAGCGAGTGGTCAGGGAGCCACCCACAACCCCAGAGACCCTTCCTAGGGATGTCTCCTACCACCTCCCACAGGCCACACCCTCCACACTGCTCTGACTCTGGCTTCCTCTTAATGGACTCAGCCTCATTCACTCCTCTGTCCATCCTCATGCATTTCTTCTGCAAAAATCCAAGGACCATCTTCTATTTGCTCAACCCTCTGCAAGGGGCTGGTGGTAAAAAGATAACCCACTTTTCTGCCCTCAACTCACGTTTTCGCTGAAAGCTCTGATTGTTCATATGCTGCTTCTCTCCAGCCTCCCTGCTGAGGCTCTCAGGGCTCTCACTAGACCACTTCCCACCAGGGGTCTTCCTACTTCTCATCTGGTAGCTTCCGTTTTCCCAGTGGGATGGCATCTCTCTGTAATCACACGGTTCTGGGGCTCTGTCCCCCAGCAGCACCAAATGGTAATAAGTCTGAGTCACACTCACTTTTGATTTGTCAGTGTGGTCACCTAGAGAAGCTAAGGTGTAACTGTTGATGCTGGAAGCAGTAGGAAAACACACAATTTGGCATCAGATATTGGTTGGCCAAAAAGTGCATTCAGGTTTTCCCTAAGATGTTACAGAAAAACCTGAACCTTACTTTTTGGCTGACCTGACAGAAACAGAATTGGAGCCTAGCAAGTCTCCTTACTGGGGCTTCTCAGGTGGTGCTAATGGTAAAGAACCTGCCTGCCAGATCAGGAGACATAAGAGATGTGGGTTCAATCCCCTGGAGGAGGGTATGGCAACCCACTCCAGTATGCTCACCTGGAAAATCCCATGGACAGGAGCCGGATGGGCTACCGTCTATGGAGTCACAAAGAGTCAGGCACAACTGAAGTGACTTAGCATGCATATAGGCAAAGCTCCTTATTAGCTGAGATCAGTTCAGTTTAGTCACTCAGTTGTGTCCGACTCTTTGCGACCCCATGAATTGCAGCACGCCAGGCCTCCCTGTCCATTACCAACTCCCGGAGTTCACCCAAACTCATGTCCATCAAGTCAGTGATGCCATCCAGCCATCTCATCCTCTGTCGTCCCCTTCTCCTCCTGCCCCCAAT
>NW_011494789.1:2761545-2785483 GCF_000754665.1 Bison bison bison
CCCAGCATCAGAGTCTTTTCCAATGAGTCAACTCTTCACATGAGGTGGCCAAAGTATAGAGTTTCAGCTTCAGCATCAGTCCTTCCAATGAACACCCAGGACTGATCTCCTTTAGGATGGACTGGTTGGATCTCCTTGCAGTCCAAGGGACTCTCAAGAGTCTTCTCCAACACCACAGTTCAAAAGCATCAATTCTTCAGCACTCAGCTTTCTTCACAGTCCAACTCTCACATCCATACATGACCAGTGGAAAAACCATAGCCTTGACTAGATGGACCTTTGTTGGCCAAGTAATGTCTCTGCTTTTTAATATGCTATCTAGTTGTTCATAACTTTCCTTCCAAGGAGTAAACGTCTTTTAATTTCATGGCTGCAGTCACCATCATTAGCTGAGATAGGCAGCCTCAAAGAGGGCCCCCCTGTTCCACACATCCTGGGATTCATGCCATTGTACAACATCCCTTGCTCTGGAGAGTGGACTAGACTTACCAACTCACTTGTTGTATTGTTTTAATTTATTTTTAACTGGAGGATAATTGTTTTACAATGTTGTGTTGGTTTCTGCCACACATCAACATGAATCAGCCATAGGTATACCTATGTTCCCTTCCTCCTGAACCTCCCTCCCAGCTCCCACCCCCCAACCCCATCCCACTCCTCTACGTTGTCACAGAGCACTAGGTTGTGCTCCCTGTGGTATACAGCAACTTCCCGTTAGCTAACTATTTCACACATGGTCATGTATATGTTCCAATAGAGTAGAGCAGAAGTGAAAGGGTACCACTTCCGAGATTAGGTGAGGATAAGGCTGCAATTTGCATCTCGGGCACTCACTTTTCTTGCATTTAGAGGAAGCAGCTGCTGTGCTGTTGAGCAGCACTCCCATGTGTCAGAGATCTGGTATTTCCACCCACATTCAGAGACCCTGACTACACAGGCTTAGAGATGGATCACCGCGACCCCAGCCGAGCCTTGAGATGACTGGCCCTGAACAATACTGTAGCCTTGTGGAGACCTTGAACCAGGGATCCCCAGCTCAGCTGTGTCCAGATCCTGACCCCCCGAAACTGAGGTGCATACGTGCTTAGTTGCTCCAGTCGTGTCCGATTCTTTTCAACCCCGTGGACTGTAGCCCACCAGGCTCCTCTATCCATGGGATTCTCCAGGAAAGAATACTGGAGTAGGCTGCCATTTCCTACTCCAGGGGTCTTCCCAACCCAGGGATCAAACCCAGGTCTCTTGCGTTGCAGGCAGATTCTTTACCACCTGAGCCACCAGGGAAGCCCCCAAACTAAGGTAATAAATGAGTATTATTTTAAGCCACTGAGATTTGGGATACTTTGTTATGTGGCAGTAGATAACTAATACACTAGCTGAGTGACATTGGGCAACATTTTTGGTTTCTCATTTTATTGTAGAAAAACTTAAAATATATTAAAGATATAGAATGGTATAAGAAAGCCCCATGCCCCACTTAGAGCTTGGTGTATAAAGGACTCTATTTTTCTAGGTACATAGGAGGCAGGGTGATCTGCTGGATGTGAACATGAGTAGGGGTACTGTTTCAATGACTATTCACACATAGGCAATCTTGTTTTATCTCTCTTCCCAGTGGGCACATTGTTTAACCTTTCTTGCCCTTAATTTATTCTTCTCTAAAATGGTGTGTTTTAAAACCTTTTCTCCTCAGCTATGACCTGAGCTAATGCAGCTGGTCTGACTAATATGGTGACTCAGACATATATGAGACCAGTGAATGTCTATTTCTGCCTTTTCTTCCTTTCACATCTTAGATAAAACAATATGTACTCAGGCCTTCGGTGACTTAGCCTAAAGGAGCGATCCATTCAAGCATCCTAGATGACAGGTTACTGGAGGTGACCTCACCATAACATGAGGGTAAGACCTGGCGCAAAGGTTTTGGTCATGCTCTTAATGGAATTTTGGTCATGCTCTTAATGGAAGCCTCCTCATGGAAATTATCGTGAAAATATCATTCTCTTATTCTATCCAGGAAGTCACAACACAATTTCAGAATTATTATTCTGCAAGAACTGAATACTTGATGACCAGGAAATGACCCCGTGCCTTCAAAGAACACAAGAGAGTTGATGCACACTTTAGTAACCATTACAGCACCGAGTTCTAGGAGATGGTCAATCACACACAGGAGGGGAAACATTCTATTGGTGTTTCCCAGGTGGCTCCTGGTTAAGAATCCACCTGCCAATTCAGGAAATGCAGGGTCTGTTCCTGGGTCAGGAAGATCCCCCTGCAGGAGGAAATGGCAACTCACTCTAGTATTCTTGCCTGGGAAATCCCATGGACAGAGAAGCCTGGTGGGGTTACGGTACATGGGGTCCCAAAGTGTCGAACATGACTGAGTGACTGAGCGTGCACACATTCTATCGGTGCATTTGGAACTGCATAAGGGAAAAGGTGCCATTCAGACTTACAGGGAAGGTGCTGAAGGAACAGCGGAGAGGAGACATTTCAATAGCCCCCGGGACTTGACAGGGGGTGACGTGGATGGTATTGCAGTGAAGTGGTGGGACCTGAGATTGGGTGACATGGATGGCATTGCAGTGAAGTAGCATTGACAAGGAACAAGCAGAGGCTGCAGGAAACGACAACTCCACAGAGAGGCTTGAGGAGGGGCTGAAGATACAATGGGGTCAGGCAGGAGGCAGGATGGAAGCAGGGGAAAACTGCCAGAGGAGAGTGGGAAAATCAAAATGCAGGAGAAAGGAGATAACTGATGGGGCAAAGTCCAGAAGGTAGTATAACAAGATGGGTGTCCTTTCCCCTGAGATCACTGATGTTCTTGGAGCTTGGTATGTAAAGGATTCTATTTTTCCAGGTACAGAGGAGGCAGGGTGTTCTGCTGTATGTGAGTATGAGAAGGGGTACTGAGGAAAAACTATTCACCACGAACAGAGTGGGAATCAGTTCATCATGTCCCATCCTGGTGGGTCCGCTTCCGTGTTAACAATGAGGAGTGGCAGATATCATGGACCGGGAAGAAGGAAGAGGTACATTTGAAGTCTAGGACCTCCCAGAAAGGCAGTTATGGAAGAGACAAGGACACTTCTCCACTCTGGTTGGAGAAGTTGTGTGGTGCTGGGAGGAGATGTGGGCGGCGTGCAGGACCTAGGTCATGCAGGCCCAGAAGCTGGTTCGCAGGGCTGTGAGGGGTGCAGGCCACCGCCTCCCACAATGCCTTTCTTTCAGCACTCCAGCACAGAGCAGCCCAAGACGTTTTATAACTTTCAATCCTCTTTTTATGATGCTCGGAACTTGTCGCCATCTGCTATGCAGGGCTTTAATGCAAATCTGAGTTTGCTTTTATGGTTTCAATTAACCTAATAATAAAGCAGGGCCGGCAGGCTCCCGAAGAACCTTCTCCTCCCACCCACTTCCAGGCAAGCTTCCCACCCACCTCCCTTGATATGAAAGACCATGATGGTGTCTTCCTGTGACTGGAGACCCTTCCCCATTAACCATGTCCGGTCTGCACCAAATTAACCTTATCCTGTCGCTACCGCAGTGGCAGCTGGGGATCTCCTCAGATGGGGAAATTCACAGCTCAGGGCCCACACCGCGATCTGGCACAACAGATGCTACTTAACTACAGCCTTCTCAGGCCAGGAGGTGTTTCCTGAAGCGTGGTGTAAAGGGAAGTTCACGCACCTGAGACCAGGACGTGGCTTCAGGTCTCACTTCATCGTTGGGCCACCTTGAGCAGTTGTCTGTGCCTCTCTGGGCTCACTTTCCTTATCTATAACAAGAAAATTGCAGACACACTCTGAAGGATATTATGAGGATTAATCACCTAAGAAGTCCCCTTCTGGTTTCAGTGGGAACCAGAGGCTGGTTAGGAAAGTATGTCCAGGATGATCAACTGCCTCAGTTTTTCCAGAACCAAGGGGTTTCCAGGGACTCAGGATGTTCAGTGCTAAAATCTGGAACATCCTGGGCAAACTGGAAGGAGTTGATCACCCTAGGTGTGTCTCCTTGGGGCACTATACTGGTAAGCCAATGAAGTAGCACTCCAGTTCCAAATTCCATAGTCTTATTGCCATGACTTGCTTGGAAATTCCATGAAGCTTTGAGTAGTGGAGTTTTAAGAATAAAATTATTCTCATCAATGTCTTCCTAAAATATTGGGTTGGCTAAAAAGTTCACTTGGGTCTTTCCATTACATCTTATGGAAAACCCAAGCAACACTTGGCCAACCCAATATAATTTAAAACAACATTAAGACCCTATGCATTTGCCAATTATCTCGTGTATACCACCAGCTACAATTAACATTTGGAAAACCAGATCCTGGCAAGGTTGGAAAGTAAGCTGAGGCCACATAGCAGCCAAATCACAGGTGCTCTGGTCTTATAATCGCTCTCCCTCCATTTCCTCAAAATGAAGCTAAAATACCTACTTTGGAGAGAGTCAGAGATAATACGTTTAAATGCCTTACATTTTGCAGGTGATCCATTAAATGGTGGCACTAGCTCATTATTGTTTTTAAACCTAACTCAATTGCTATGTGTAACTATAAAAGCATCTGACATTTGGCCTTAGGTTCTCATTCATCCTTTCTTTGGATTTGAATGTCCTGGTATTTTCTGCCCTTGTTTGATTAGGCAGCTATCAGTTGGCATTTTTTCAAGTAAACACAGCCTTTGATTCTAATTTCCAGATTATCTTCTCTTAAAGCATGGGTGAAATGTACCCTCCTAAAGCAGTCACCTATTCATTCATTTACTCTATGAGGGTTTTACTGGGCTTTCTGCTCCCAGGGGGATTTTCCTAGGCTAGACATTCTTGCATTCACCCAGAATACATTGGTTTCTGGTTTTCAAGCTGAAATCACCCCTGTGTTCAGAGTCTCTAGCAAGACAGAGGCAGTAATTCTAGAAGGCTGCCACAGGGAGAGCACTGTTTGGTTCTGGGAGCAGAGATCAGCTTTAGGTCTGTTCCTTCAGCCATTTTGTAGGTATGGTGCCTGGGGCCCACGATATGTTTACGGGCCCACAAAAATATTTTAATTTCTTTGCACATAGGAAGAACAAAATGAATACAATCCAGGATGGATGATATTTGTCTTTATATCAACACAGTTGTAAAATATAATTGTATATAAAATATATTTAATATATATTTAAATATATATTTAATATGTACTTGAATATATATTTAATATGTACTTGAATATATATTGGGGCTTCCCAAGTGGCACTAGTGGTAAAGAGCTCGCCTGCCAATTCAGGTTAGATGCAGAAGACGTGAGTTCAATCCCTGGGTTGGGAAGATCCCTTGGAGGAGGGCATAGTGACCCACTCCAGTATTCTTGTCTGGAGTATCCCATGGACAGAGGAGCCTGGCAGGCTGCAGCAGTCGATAGGGTTGCACAGAGTTGGACATGGCTGAAAAGACTTAGCATGCACACAGCCTAGTTCTGTGTATATCAGTAACTCAAATGAAGCGAATTAGCCCTCAGGCTAGTAAGTGTCAGATCCAAGCCTAGGGATTCTTGCTCAAATCCGAGCCTTTCCATCACTGTAAACTGCCTTTGGGGAGACACATCTTCCTAAAGTTTTCTTCTCTTGATTCTATACATCATTTCACTTGGCTTAAAGACAAGGACCAATTTCAACTTGAAAAAGAAAAAAATAAAAGCAAAGCAATGACAACATAGACACCAAAAATTATACTACTAATATTTTCTGATGTGGATCTGTTAAAATTCACAGGTCCTTGTTATTAAATGGTGTGGCTGAGAAACGAAAATGAAGGCATTTACTTTCCAAGCAGCGATGACACCAAGACAGATGCCAGAGTCTACGAGCCTCAAGAAGAGTTTTATTTTTCACTCTGTTTGGACGTTTGAGCTTCTCATGCTGCCCTTCTGAGAATTGCTTAGAGAAGGCCTAAGTACTTACTCATCTGCCCTCTACCAGTCTTTACTCAGGAACTTCCTTAATGCCAAGAGCCTCAAGAGACCAAGATCTCGGGTGCTGGTTTAGCTTCTGTTTCTGGCTGTTCTGTTCTCATGACCACTCCTTCCCGTCACATCTGCAGTTTTCATGTCCTCACTCTGTTACAAACCATTTTTAATAAAATGTAGACACCCCAAAATGCCTTGGTGAATGATGATAACATCTCTGATGGTAACCAGGCATTGAAAGGGACACATCAAAACTAATGAATAAATGGACCAATTTGCACTAAAATACAGTTGTAAGTAAGCCACTTTAAGAGTGAGAAGGGCAGGGGCTGTTTGTTCTCATTCCTAGTAAGGGACAGAGACAAATTGGGTGCAGATCGAGATCCAATAGGTGCTGGAAGTAACAGATTAAAATCTATGGAAATTAGGGGATACCTTAATGAGTTATGTTAAACAGATGCTAGAGAAACTGGTCTGGAGGGAGATCTCAGAGAGCTTGGTAGCCCTTCCCTTGCTTGAGTGCAGTGCAGTGTGTCTCTCAATAATGTGGGTTGGTCAACGAACACCCAACTTTCCTTTTAAGAATTCTTATTGGTTTAAAACCACCTCTGTGGTTTTCCTCTGCCACAATCTGTGATGTCTTAATTAAGAACATCACTATGTCTTCAGGTGGCCCAGTTTTGTTATCCCTACAATGGGAACAATTAAACGGTGCTTCATACCTTAAAGGTTGGGGAAGAGGATGAAGGTGATAAGAATCTGAAAGAAACATAAATAGGGGGAAAGGTCCTAGGATGTGGGAGACAACTCTAAGAAATACAACCATGTAACTTACCTTGGGTTATTTATTTCACTTCTGGGGGCTCAAAGTTTCCTCATCTGTAAAATGATCTCAGACTCATCAGTGCTTCTCAAACCTGGCTGTACTTCAGCATCGTTTGGGGAAATTTTAAAAAATAGCAATGCCTGGGTCCCTTCTCAAGCTAAACAAAACAGAATCACCCCTAGGGGTGAGTCTCAGACATCAAACTACTTTAGAGCTCCCAGATTCTTCTGCTGTTCAGCCATAGTTGTGAACTGCTGGACTTATCCCTCTAGCAGTTCATGACTTTCTAATTTGTTTTATAATTGCTTGAGATATATCGGCCTTGATCCAGAGCCCTTTCTACCTTAAGGAAAAATGTCTCACTAATGGAAGGTGGCAGAAGGGTGAGCCATGAAGTCAAATGGTAGAATGGTGGATGTCATCTTTTTCAGGACTATAGACCATGTAAACAGTTGGGCAGGAATTTTGGCATTAGAGCAATATTTTTCGGTGTTGTTTCTTAATGTTGGATGTATGAGTGCTAAGTCACTTCAGTCATGTCCGACACTCTGTGACACCATGAACTGTAGCCCGCCAGGCTCCTCTGTCCATGGGATTCTGCAGGCAAGAATACTGGAGTAGGTTGCCATATCCTTCTCCAGGGGATCATCCTAATCCTGGGAACAAACCTGTGTCTCCTGCATTGCAAGCAGATTCTTTTACCATTGAGCCACCAGGGAAGCCCTACCTATATCAATGTGAGTTTCTTTTTGTTGCTGAGTAGTATTCCATGGAAGGAATATATACATCTAACCACTGACCCACTGAAGAACATTTGGAGAGGCTCCAGTTTGGGACCCTCTGAATATGCATATTTCAGAGGGTTTGGGACCCTCTGAATATTCATAGCAACTATGAATAAAGTTGCTATGAACATTTCTGCATAGGTGTTTATGTGAATGTTAAGTTTTGCATTTTGGGGGATAAATGTCTTGGAGTATAATTTCCGAGTTGTATGATAAAATCATATTTAGCTTTGCAAGAAACGGCTATTTTCCAGAGTTGCTATACAATTTTGCATTCTCACCATTAATATGTGAGTAATTGTTTCTTTGCATCATCATCAGCATTGGGTGTTGTCACTATTTTTTATTTTAGTCATTCTGTTAATTATGCAGTAATATCTTCTGTGGTATTAATTTTTATTTTACTAATGGCTGATAATGTTAAGCATATTTTGTGATTGTAATTCTTTGAAATGTTGAGGTTTTGTAAGGATACAATTATCATGTTGAATGTTTCATGGCTCCTCAACAAAAACTGTATTCTGCTGCTGACAGATGGTGTTCTATATATGCCAGTTTGTTCTATAGCATTCTATAGCATATAGCATTCTTAGCATATTTTATATGCTATGTTGATAATTTCTTCTATATCCTTGCTGATATTTTGACTAGTAGTTTTATTAGTTGTTAAAAGTGGGGGTGGTAAAGCCTCCAACTGTAACTTCAGATTGTCTATATCTCCTTTCTTATCCATTGAGTATTTGCTTCATGTATTATGAAACTCTGCTGCTTGGTGCATATACATTTAGGATTTTTATGTCTTTCTGGTGGATTGATCTTTTTATTCTTACATAATGTACATTTTATAGATCCCCTGGAGAAGGAAATGGCAACTAATTCCAGTATTCTTGCCTGGGAAATCCCATAAACAGAGGAATCTGACATGCTATAGGGCAGGGTTGCAAGAGTCAGACATGACTTAGTGACTAAACAACAACAAAATGCACCTTTTGTCCAGTAATTTTCTTTGCTCTGAAGTCTACCTTACCTGATATCAATATATTAATTTAGATAATGTACTAATAAATGTACATAGCATATATATTTGTATAGAACATTAACATATATAAAATTATTGAAATGATGCAATCACAGAGACAGATAGCAGATTATGGTTGCCAGGGGTTAGGGAGGAGGATGTGATAGGGAGGTGGCTGTGGCTATAGAAGGATGAGGAGGGATCCACATGAGTTGATACATGCAGAATTCACACACACTACAAGTGACATAGAACTAAATACACACCCATACACACAAATGAGTGTACTTGAAACTGTGAAATCTGAGTAAATTTGACTGATTGTATCAGCATTAATTTCTCAGTCATCATATCATTTCATGGTTTTTCAAGAAATTACCATTAAGAGAAACCAGATGAAGGATAAACTGGATCTCTGTCTTATTTCTTACAGTGGCAGGGGTGTCTCAAAACAAAAAGTTAAGAAAATGAGTGGGCCGGACTTTCCTGATTGTCCAGTGGTTAAGAATTCAGCTGCCAATGCAGAGGACACAGGTTCAATCCTTGGTCCAAGAAGATTCCACGTGGCATGGGGCAACCAAACCCGAGCACCACAACTACTGAGCCTGTGCTCTAGAGTCCTCAAGCTGCAACTGCTGAAATCCGAGCTTCCTAGAGCCTGTGCTTCACAATAAGAGAAATGAGAAACCCAAGCGCCACAATGAACAGTAGCCACCACTCACTGAAACTAGAGAAAACCTGTGCAAAGCAATGAAGACCCAGCACAGCCAAAGCTAAATAAATAAATAAATGCATTTTTAAAAAAGAAAATGAATGGGGCTCTCCCTGCTTTTATATACCTTTGAAATGTTCCATAGTAAAATATTTTTGAGAAATTGATGGGAAGTTAACATAAATTCTACTCCTTATGTTTTATAAACTCCTTATGTTTTATAAATATGTTTTATAAATTTATAAATTCTACTCCTTGTTTGTGTTTTCCCCATTCATTTTGTTCAGCAGACACTACAGGAAGACAGTTAGCCCTGGACGTTGTGCGTTTACCCCTGTCCCCCCTGCCTTTTTTACATTCTCATCTAAAATCCTATGTAACCATATGCTAAACCTCAAGGAACCTTTGGCTGGGGCAGGGCCTCACTATCTAACTAGGCTGGATTGGAGGGAGACTTGCCTGAGGACATATAGTCATGGTCATACCCCATTTAGTCTTGTCCTCATACTTACTTCTTTCCTTGCTTGACTTTCTTCTCCTTTCACCAACCCATGCAAATATGGAGGAAAGTACTGCAGGATTCTGACCCTAGATTGTCGACTCTGAACTGAGCTTCATCCCTGAGTCCAGATTAAGCAAGTCACTGGCCCTCTGAGAGTCACTGTTTCCTTGACTGTTCATTAAAAGTTCTTGTACAACCAGAGTACAACTGGTTGCCTTGAGAAAACAGTAAGGAGGCATGTTAAAGAACTTCACAAACTGGGACTTTCCTGGCAGTCCAGCAATTAAGACTTTGCCTTCCAATGCAGGGGATGTGGGTTTGATCCCTGGTCAGGGAGCTAAAATCCCACAAGCCTCACAGCCAAAAAGACGAAACATAAAACAGAAGCAATGGTGTAACAAATCCAATAAAGACTTTAAAAATGGTTCACATCAAAAAAATTCTTTAAAAGAAAAAGGACTTCACAAACTACAGTGTGCTGTGAAAATGTAGATTGTGGTCATTTATGTTTAGATCCTTCTCACAACTCTTTTAAAAGCTCTTTAACTCTGTTTCCTTAGAGTGCACAGGTAACCTGGACTCTATGTGTGCAACTTGGAAATATTGCTGGTCGCTGCATGCTTATTTCCCCAGCTGTGATGTGTGTTCCAGAGGGACAAAGCTAGGGCTTCTGCTTTGGAGCACTTGTGGCAAAGTACATCCTCCTCAAAACCGTGATTAAACTCCAGGCCAGGTCTGCTTGTGAGAAGTGGCTGCTGATCTCCTTGACCTCAGGGCATTGCCAAGGGAACCAAAATGCTAGATATGAGATCCTCAGATGGTGGGTAGGCTGGGAAGAAAGAGATGCCTTCAGGAGAGAAGTGGTAAGTTTGGAGAGATACTTAAAAGATCCTCAGTGGAAGGCCTAGCTGTGCCCCCGTGGGAGTGAAGGTGAAGGATGGTCAGGAGCGGTGTCTCAGGTGCCCATCCCTGACCCTCTTTCACCAAGGATACGCCAAGTCCTGTGCTTCCTCCCAGGCTCGCCCCAGCTTCTCCTCCTCCCAGCTTCCTCTCTGCCAGGTCATAAGATGGACCACACAGTACGGTTCCTGCTCTTTGGCGCCTGGCTCTGTGCGTCCCTTGAAGGCAGAGGCTGTGACTTTCATATCTGCATTTTATTTGCCTGGAATATACTAGGTGTCCAACAAACATCTATTGAATGACTATGTGAAAGGATGGAAAGGACAGGGAAGAAACAATATACTGACTGCATCATTTGTGTTGTTATCACTGATGTATGGCCCAGAAGCATCACCACGGTCTCCCTTGATTGAACATCCTGTTGGGGATGGTGACTGGTGACCCAGATGGCCCACCGCAGGAGGCCATCACAGCCTGGTCCACCTCCCAGAGGTGAGAGCCCTGGTCCACGGGTCTTGCCACTGATGCTGGTTTTGAGATTCCCAAATGTCACTTACTGACCCAAATTACAATGAGGCCAAAAAAGATCAGACATCAGGCCCATACCAGGCAAAACAAATGATTTTGAAATCCCTCTCCTTGTTCCACCTCCATACACACAGAACCCAGCTGCGTGGGGCTCTAGGCTCCTAAAGAGGCAAAGGGAATGTGGATTTCAGGCAGAGGCTGCCTCAGGGCGGTACCTACGCCTGCAGACGTGAGGATGGACATAAATATGAGACACAAGGGGAAGGGCAGATTGCATCCACTACCCTTGCTCAGGAGAACCTGTCACTAGAAAAAGAAGTGATCCCAAAGGCTGTGTGCCAAGATATACTTATCTTTTGAAGCTATTGGCAGGAGAAAATCACTTCAAGAAACCTGCCTGTTGGACAGCTAGCAACTAAGGTGAGTGTAGCGGTGAAGCTGCCCTGAGCCTGACATGTCCCAATGGCACCTTGGGAAGAGGAGCAGAAACAGAAATTCCTCCTGCTCACACTTTTTCCTTCCTCTGGACACGGTGAAGTCAGAGGCTGGCCTCTGACAGCAGGCGTGGCTTCCACAACAACCCAAGATGCTGCCACCACATCAGAGCAAGAATTACAGTCGGCTGACATAGCCTCAGGCGGTGCGTAAAAGGGGAAATCAGCATCGCATTAAAGGGAAATGAGTATTTGTTTTGAAATGTATTTAAAAGCTCTGGCTGGTTAATTATTTAAGGACCAGCGGGTATCTCAGCTACCATGGAAACCTCCGGCTGGGTGATTCCTTCCTGGATGCATCAGACACCTGCCTGCAACAGCACACGCGGACACACTCACACATATATACAGATATACATGTGCACACTCTTACACACACGCATGTTGTCACATACACACAATCACTCACGCAGAAACAGTCACATGCTCGCACACACACCCACACAGATGATGGCTCTGTCAGACCCTTCAGGGAGGATGGTCTGAGATGCTGTGCCTTCCTGCTCTCACTTTGAATGTGGGGCTCACAGAAGCCACAAGGACTGGAAGAATCTCTTGACTTTTGCAAGATATCCTGGGTATGTCCCTTTAATTTCAAGCAGGTTTTCCTTTGTGAATAGTCAGGCACAGAATGCTACAGCTGGACCCTCGTATGGACACGTAGCGCAACTGACCCTGCTACCCTGCTGTCAGAGAACTTAGGGACATAGAAACAAGGGACTGGACATGCTAGGGACTAGAATCCTTACTACCTCCCCTCAATAGGTGTGACTTTGGTCAAGTTCCTTAACCTCTCTGAGCCATAATTGCCTCCTCTGTCAAATAACAGGAAAAAAAAAAAAAAAAAACCTTTAGATTTGGATGATCTCCTACAAGCATTGAAGTAGGCTAGTTGATGAGGGCAGACCTTTCAGAAAGGTGAACACAGAATGAACACCTGGCAAAGTGGCATGCATGCCCTAAGTGGTTCACTGGCAGAGGCCAGATGGTGCCACATCTCTGCGCCACCTGCTCTCTACCTAAGGATCACTGTAAAGACTCTAGGGCATGGCCCCGGCACACAGTGTGGGGTCCCCCCTCCCCTCCCTGTGCCCCTCGTGTCCTGAAGGATCTGGAAGCGTACCTGATGCTCCGGCTGGAGGCAGGTGGAGCCACATGCTGGCTGCAGGGAGAGGATTTCCTGGCTCGGAAGGCACTCAAGTCCAGGACCTAAAGTTTCCTTTCGCGGGAAAGGATGTCCCCACTCCACACTGCTGTGGCCCTGCACCACTGAACTATGTAATTGCATATTTGTTCCTGTTGGGTCTTGAAATATTAGAGCCCAGTGTATAATTTCAGGGCTCCAACTGCCATGTAACCACAAAATAAAAGGACAGATAATGTGAGTGGGGCTGCAGCCCATAGCACTCTGCTTAATTAATAGGAAATTTTATTAAAAGCAGACAGAAAACAAACCTCTGCTGAGCAGCCTTCTCAAAGTATCCTTAAAGGGATGGTGATGCCTCCTGAATAATCGGATTCTATTGACTGTCTTTCATCCACCTTGTCCGTGGGCATCTTTGATGATCTTGTGCTTGGTTGGCAAGCAGTGGGGTGGGGGCAGAGCTACACTAGTGGGGCAAGGGCTGAGACGATATGACCAAGGAGATGTTGAACCAGTAATCCAGTGGGTCCTCAGGTGTCAGGGACCTTCATCTCCAAGACAGAACACATCCAGAGATCAGAAAGCAAGGAAATAGAAATGATTGTGCCTATGGATGCATGAGGTCTAGAGAAGAAATTTACTGAGAATCACACAGGCACAAAGAAAACATCCCCAGTCTAAAGCACAGAGAGGGCAGGGGGTGAACTCTGATCAGCAGGGGAAGGCAAGGTGGATGAGAGACGAGAGGGAAGCCAGTGCACTCAAGCCTGAGCCAGTTTTGTGCCTGCCAAGGGGTTCATTCCGCACTCCCCCACTGAAGCCCCAGGGAGCCAGGCATGTGGGTTTGAAAAGGCCTGAGACCAGAAGGAACGTCTCCCTGGGAAATAAGAGCAAGTGTCCAGAGAAGGAAGCAGTGAAAATAGGGCACACTAAGTCAAAGCATCATTTATCCAGGTCTCATTTCAATAGCCAATTCTGGGGACTTCTGGGGACTTCCCTGATGGCTAAGACTTTGCTCTCCCAATACAGGGGCCCTGGGTTCCCTCCCTGGTCAGGGAACTAGACTCCATATGCCTCAACTAAGAGCCAGCGCAGCCAAATAAATAAATATAATTTTTTAAAAAATAGCTGGTTCTGGGTACCAGGCATGGCACCGAGGATGCTACAGATACAGCTCGATCAGCACGCCCTCCTGCCACACGTGTTCTATTTCTGTCTCTGACTTACACGCAGTGAAGCCAAAAACACACAGAATTTAAGTAGCTTGCCTAAGGACACATAGGGAGTCAGTGGTCCTGCCAGGAAAGACACTCAGCGACCTGGGTCCAGAGTCTGGAAATCAAGAGAGGACTATATGTGATACTCCCAAGGGCAAGTGGGGGAACTGAAAGACGTATCTCCTGTAGACAGCAGCCTGGACACACCGGTAGGGGGGTCAGTATGAGACAGTCACCCAGCTTGACTGGCAGAAGTAACCTCTCTCTCCATCTCTCCTTCCTCATGCCAGTAACAAGAATGATGGAAGGAGGAGTAGAGGAAGTACATGACAGACCAGCAAAATTGTGTCTGATAGATGCATCTCAAACTGGTCTCCACCTTTCAGCAGTTCTTTCCACCATTTAGAATTATGCGGCAGGTGTAAGGGGTGTCTGTTAAACAGGTCCTCAGTCGCACCTTTCCTCATTTAAGAACACCTGTAGGAAAATAGAGTAAGGGCTCTGGTTTGAATTTTGATGCCATTTCTGCCTTGGTTGAAAAGAAGAGAAAATTTCATCCTGAAGACAGTGAATTGCAAGCTGGGTAACATGGTGTTGGGACCGAGTGGGGTGGATGGCGTGATAGTCCTTGTCTTCTGGGTTCCTAGAACCTCACTGTGTAAGTGTTCCTCTTGGGTCACTCCTTCAGCACAGGCCCTGCTAGGCATGGAGGCCACTAAGGCAAGCGTATCCCAGGGTCACGGCTCTGTGGTGAGGTCAGGTTTCCAGGGGGCGGGCAGTGCAGGGGGCCAGACAGCCTTGCCCTGTGGCAGTCAGAGTTTCCCCTCCTCTCTTGGCTGTGTCTGGATGGGGCCAAGGTTATTCACCCGTTTACTGAATGATGTGTCTAGAGAAAAATCCCTTGGCCTCTCAAGTTTTCTTTTCCAACAGCGTAAATAAAGTCATGCTGCTTATCCCTGCTTTTGGGAAGCCTTCTAGGATTTTGCCAGGATGAGTGTAGTAACTGGTTGGCAAGGGTTGACTTCCACTCCTGTATCCCGCTTTCCACCAGTCAGTTTGTTCTCAGCAGACTGAAGCGCTGAGACCATGTTTCAGCTCAGTAGCACAAGTCCCACAAATGGGCTCTCTGGGATCCCCACACTCACTATCAGGTTCAAGAGATAAACGGAAGAATAATTGGAACCTCAAAGCCAAACGTAAGAGGCATGAGAATCTCACGGTCCCTAGACTGCCAGCCACAGGCTCTGCTTCAAACAAACAGGGGCTTGTATGGCTTTAACTTCGGTACCGTGATCAGAAGACTGGGAATGCACCCTCAGTCCCCTTCCAAAATCTGCCTTCCAATCACTCACCTGGTCTCTGCTCAAACCCCTCACCCACCCCTGTGTATGGCCCTCCATAGGGTAAGTATGTAGGGACCTCCAGGTTTCTCAGTGGTAAAGAACCCACCTGCCAATGCAGGAGACAGAGGATACATAGGTTGCGAAGATTCCCCAGAGAAGAAAATAACAACCCACTTCTGTATTCTTGCTGGGAAATCCCATGGACAGAGGAGCCTAGTGGGCTACAGTCCATGTGTTTGCAAAAGAGTCGGACAAGACTTAGTGACTGAACATGCATGCAGGGTAACTACCTCCTTACGCCCATCAACTTGTATACTTGATGCTTCTTTCACTAATCCTAGTTACTCACTTCAAGCGTCCAAGAGATGACTTTCATGCTAGTGAGGATCCCAGGCAGAAACCAAGTATAACCAGTCATATTCTTTCCCTTTGGCAAGCTCAGAGCATGTTTGCCATCAGCCTGAATCTTAACTGACAAGGGCTCCACTAAGGCTTATCTTGAGGTCTTGAGACAGTTTCTGAGACACCTAAGGGAAGATGTGCAAACACAACCTAAAATGCTTAAGAGCTACCTTGATTTATTTTATAGAATTAGGTCCTCCTAGTCTAGCTTTGGGTAAGGACATCCTGAGTGACAATAGTACCAAGATATTGCAAAAGCACTTAGATTCAGGGATAAAGGGATAGACTCTATGTTTCTGCATGTGTGTGTGAGTGTGTGTGTGTGTGATGTGTGAGAACACAGATGTGTATAACAATGAAAAACTGAGTTCTGAATGGGAAGACCTGGATTCTAGATCTGTGTATTGTTCAAATGATTCTTATGTCCACTGTACACCTTGTAAAGTTAGCAGTCATTTTATTAATTTCCCAAATAACTCCTTTAAGTTTTCAGGAAGTATCTTTCATTCTAGTGAAACCACCAGGTAACCACGTCACTTGGGACATTTCCCTAATTTTTTTAGCTTCTATGTTCTGATCTGTAATATGTGGCTGAGAGTACTTACCATGCAGGACTGTAGTGATGATTAAATGCACAAGAATGTGCTTGCTTAGCTGTAAGTCACAAGGAAAGTGCAGCCTAGGTGCCTGCGTGTGTGTCTCATAGATCTTCCATGGAGGCCCAATAATTCCTCAGTCACATCTGCAAGTTCCATCACAGTGTCAGACACTCCAGACAGAGCACCAATCCTCAACTCACTCAGTCTCTACAAGTCTCTAGATTAGAAAGCTGACATCTGAATCTACTGACCTCCTATCAGCGACCAGGGATTCTGCTTCCTAAGACTAGGCAGCCAAAAATCCAAAATCACTGTGGACAGTAACTGCAGCCATGAAATTAAAAGGAAGAAAAGCTATGACAAACCTAGACAGCATATTAAAAAGCAGAGACATTACTTTGCCTACAAAGGTCCGTATAGTCAAAGCTATTATTTTTACAGTAGTCATGTATGGATGTGAGAGCTAGACAACACAAAAAGGCTGATCGCCAAAGAATTGATGCCTTCAAATCATGGTGCTGGACAAGACTCTTGAGAGTCCCTTGGACAGTAAGGAGATCAAACCAGTCAATCCTAAAGGAAATCAACTCTGAATATTCATTTGAAGGACTGATGCTGAAGCTGAAGCTCCAATATTTTGGCCACCTGATGTGAAGAGCCAAGTCATTGGAAAAGATGCTGATGATGGGAAAGATTGAAGGCAGGAGGAGAAGGGGACGACAGAGGATGAGATGGATAGACTTGAGTTTGAGAAAGCTCTGGGAGATGGTGAAGGACAGGGGAGCCTGGCGTGCTGCAGTCCATGGGGTAGCAAAGAGTCAGACATGAATGAGTGACTGAACAACAACGAAGACTGGACAGGAAAGCCCTTCTCCCTCATCTGTATCCAAAAGGACCATTCTTCCCAACAGAGAAATGAATGAGGGAGAAAAGGATATTTGTATGGGGTAAAGGAGAGATATTTCCTCATTCCTGAGGATCCAAACCTATTCTTATCCATAATGAGGTCACTCTGTGTGCTTAGTTGCTCAGTCATGTCTGACTCTTTGTGACCCCTTGGACTGTAACCCACCAGGCTCCTCTGCCTATGGGATTCTCCAGCAAGAATACTGGAGTGGGTTGCCATGCCCTCTTCCAGAGGATCTTTCTGACCCAGGGTTTGAACCCACATCCTCTGTGTCTTCTGCATCAGCAGGTAGATTCTTTACCACTGAGCTACCAGGGAAGCCCCCAGTGAGATCCCTACCCATTGCACATCTCTGTTTTCACCACATGAAGTCCTGTCTGCCCTTTCCCAGAAGCTGGTGGTGTCTACAAGTGAAAAGACCCATGCTGCTGCTAAGTCACTTCAGTCGTGTCCAACTCTGTGCAACCCCATAGACGGCAGCCCACCAGGCTCCCCCGTCCCTGGGATTCTCCAGGCCAGAACACTGGAGTGGGTTGCCATTTCCTTCTCCAATGCATGAAATTGAAAAGTGAAAGTAAAGTCGCTCAGTAGTATCCTACTCTTAGCGAGCCCATGGACTGCAGCCTACCAGGCTCCTCTGTCCATGGGATTTTCCAGGCAAGAGTACCAGAGTGCGTTGCCATGGCCTTCTCCGGAAAAGACCCATGCAAGTTACTAAACAAAAAAACAATTAAGCTGCTGGGTGAGAAATGAAATTGTTGTGAACAAAGCATGTCAACTTTATGAAATGGTGCTTTTTAAAAACGTGATGGCTCCAGGTTTTCGTGCGGAGGCTCAGCACACCAAGGCTTTTAAGGGGAACAAACACAGTACTTCCAGGAGGCTGAAACCTTACAAGTCATCAGGTCATTCTGATTCTGGGAGCGGAAATCACTTGGATGGTACAGGCCCTCAAGGTTCCTGAGATGCTGGGGGTGGAATCAGTACAACTTCATGCAGATACAGCCCTGCCCTGTTTACACCTTGGATGTCTCTCTCCACAGAGCAGGTGCATATGAAATGAGAGCACAGCAAATTATTTGTCAGGTCAGTTCCACAGGCCCTCAGAAGTCCTGTGTCAGAGACCTCCTCCAGGTAGTGTGTGGATATGAGAAACCACATGAATAATTAAACACTTGGCATTGAAGCTTCAAGACTTTTTCACACATGTTAATTTCCATTCATTTCTGCACTCTTCCTTGGAGCCAGTGTGGGTCAAGAATGAACTGGCTTAGCTCTATTCTGCACAGGGAGAGAAGGAAGCACAAAGTGGGAGAGGCAGGGCGGCCCACTGTGCCCAACCATACAAGAAAGTAGGGCCACAGTAGATCTATATATATTTGGCTAGGGAGAGAAAAACAAACATACAAACAAAACACAAAAAACATCATGCAGGACTTCCCTGGTGGTCCAGTGGTTAAGAATCTGTCTGCCAATGCAGCAGACACGGGTTTGCTCTCTGGTCCAGGAGGATTCCACATGCTGCGTAGTAACCAAACCTATGTGCTGCTGCTGCTGCTGCTGCTTAGTCACTTTAGTTGTGTCCGATTCTGTGTGACCCTATGGACTGCAGCCCACCAGGCTCCCCTGTCCATGGGATTCTCCAGGCAAGAATACTGGAGTGGGTTGCCATGCTCTCCTCCAGGGGATCTTCCTGACCCAGGGTTTGAATCTGAATCTCTTATGTCTCCTGCACCTGGGAAGCCCATCCAACACAGTAGTCACATGGGAAAAAAAAGATATGAAATATATCAATCATTTCTGTATTGATTATACATTGAACTGATATTTTAGATATTTTGTATCAAATAATATGTATTATTAAAATTAATTTCACTTGTATATTTTGACTTTTTAAAAATGTAGCTACTTGAAAATTTAAAGGGACATAGGCTGTGGCTACATTTGTAGGTTATGTTATATTTATGTTTTTAAATTATATTTAATATTGGAGTATAGTTGATTTACAATGTTGTATTAGTTTCAGATGTACAGCAGAATGACTTTGTTGTTGTTGTTCAGTCTCAAAATTAGGTCCAATGCTTTGTGACCACGTGGACTGCAGCAGTCTAGGCTTCCCTGTCCTTCACTATCTCTTGGAATTTGCTCCAACTCATGTCCACTGAGTCGGTGATGCCATCCAACCATCTCATTCTCTGTCACCCCCTTCACCTCCTGCCCTCAATCTTCCCCAGCATCAAGGTCTTTTCCAATGAGTTCTTTTTGCATCAGGTGACCAAAGTATTGGAGCTTTAGCTTCAGCATCAGTCCTTCCAATGAATATTCAGGGTTTGTTTCCTTTAGGATTGACTGGCTGGATCTCCTTGCTGTTCAAGGGACTCTCAAGAGTCTTCTCCAGCACCACAGTTCAAAAGCATCAATTCTTCAGCACTCAGCCTTCTTTATGGTTCAACTCTCACATCCGTACATGACTACTAGAAAACGCATAGCTTTGACTATATGGCTTTTGTCATATCCTGTTGTACGTATACTATATGTTGTACATATACTATTGTACGTATACTGTATCTATTCCCTTTGAGTGGCATGAGTCTAGGTGCTTCTGCCAAATTCCTGAGAAATCAGCAATTAGATCTCCCCACAGGGAGCTGATTTGTCTGGTTCATTCCATTTCATCTAGGTAACCCTCTGTGACTTGGATAGAACAGTAGTCTTCATCCTCAGTGAAAGAGAAAACCAGACTCAGAAGCACAAAAGAGCATGCTCAAAGCCACAGGGCCCCTCGGGTCAGACCAGGGCTGGGTTTCACATCTCCTGACTCCCAGATCTGTTTTTGTTCCACCAGATGTAGGATTCCCTTTGCTTTTAATAGTCCGGCTCTTAACTTCCTCTCTGTAGTAATTTCATAGCAGAGTACAGCCCTGAGCTGTTCTCTACAAGGATCAAACATCTCCCATTGCCCTGGGACTTTAGAGCAGGACAACCTCATGCATCAGGGTCCATGAATCCTCATAGAATTATAGCACTTCCTTTCTCCTTCCACCAATATAATCCAGTCTTACTCCCAAACTCTCTGACTTAGCATTGTGTAGAGAGATAAGCTGGGGCTTCCCAGGTGGCACTAGTGGTAAAGAACCCACCTGCCAATGCAAGAGGTGTAAGAGACATGGTTTTGATCCCTGGGTGGGGATGATCCCCTAGAGGAGAAATTGGCAACCCACTCCAGTATACTTTCCTGGAGAATCCCATGGACAGAGGAGCCTGATGGGCTACAATCCATAGGGTCAGAAAAAGTTGGATATGACTAAACCAACTCAGCAGCAGCAGCAGCAGCAGCACAAGCACAGAGAGCTGAACTAGACCCTCTTCATGTATACGCTGAGATTCTGAGCTGTGGGTCGCTGCGGTTTGTGGGCCACCACACTGCTGACCAGGGGGAGTTCTGCTAGAGGAACAGGTAACCAGCATCCAGCGCCCTTCCATCAACCACCTGCATCTTTGCCTGGATCCTTGAACATTTGGATATTCTGGAAAGAGTACAGGCAATGCCTTTGGTGGCTCCACCTGCCCAAGGCAAGGAGCAGCTGGGACTTAAAGACTTCTCATCCAAGCTCCAAGGAGTTCTTCATGAACTAAACCCTCGCACTCAACTATATAAATTCTAGTTGGGCTCCATTCTAGTGGGTCCTATTTCAATTCCCTAGTAACCTTGCTTTTATGCTGCCAAGACTCACTTTATCAGCTCTCTCCTCTAGGATGTGCCCTTCCCCACTGGCTGGGAGAGGAGGCTATGGCATGATGACTACTCTTCTTCCAGGGGAGGTTCCTGAAGGCTCAGATGAACACATTGGAGAGTCCATTCTTTGACAAGAAGGCCTCCTGCAGGAGCCTAACCTAGATGATTCTCACACCACTCTGCTTCCTCCATCAAAAATGATCATTCCATACACATGAACTTACTTACAAAACAGAAACAGACTCATAGACTTAAAGAATGAACTTACAGCTGCCAGAGGGAAGGATGGGGAAAGGGATAGTTGGGGAGTTAGGGATGGACATGCATACACTGCTGTATTTAAAATGGGTAACCAATAAGGACCTATTATATAGGGAATATACAGTATTTCCTCAACATTATGTGGCCATCCTGGATGGAAGGGGAGTTTGGCAGGGAATGGATTACATGTATTTACATGGCTGAGTCCCTTTGCTGTTCACCTGAAATTATCACAAAATTGTTAATTGGCTATACCCCAATACAAATATTAAAAAGTTTTTTATTTTTATTATTTTTAATATAAATTATTTATTTTAATTGGAGGTTAATTACTTTACAATATTGTATTGGTTTTGCCATACATAAACATGAATCCACCACAGGTATACACGTGTTCCCCAACCCGAACGTGTTTAAAGTTTTTTAAAATGATCATTCTAGAGTAGACTGAGGAAGTTATCCCATTCTCTCCAACTACCAAAGACTGCTGTCCAGGGATAAGTAAGAGGATAAGTTGAGATAAGTAAGAGGCAGGAATCATGTCTACCCTAACACTCCAGGGAACAGGGAGCAGTGTGTTCCATTGAGGAGGAATAGCAATCAGAGTTCTGAGTTTCTGAATGTACCAGAAGACTGGGGGAGGGGGTATTAAACTCTTGAAAGTAGTATCTAGTCCATCTGTAAATGGTGAAACACATCTATGTATACTCTGAAGCTCATGTCTTCAGACAGAAGGAAACCAATGAAGGTTAGGTGTAGAGGAGATGGCCACATACCCACCCAGTGAGAAGCCTGAATTCTCCAGAGATTCAGGAGAAAATGAATAGGCTTGTGAATGCCCAGCTAAGTCTATCCAGAGAGGAGTGAAGTATCATAGGAAGAAATGAGGTAAAAGAAGAGCTGAGACTTTCTAAGTCTCTGAAGTTGACAGAAAGAGACAGAATCATGGGAGAGCCTACTGGAACCCCTTCTAGGGGTTGTGAAATACATTTAGAGATTCTCAGGACTGAAGCAGGCTCAGTAGTCAAACAGAAAGGAAACTTTGATTATTGGAGACCCTTCTTAAAAGTCACCTGCTTTGTGACACCTTCTGGACCACCAGGCAGATGGTCATCCCACCATTGTATGCTTTCAAAGTGCTTCTTCCTGCCTGTGCAGAGCACTCAGTACAGTCGTTTATGAATGTCTGACCCCACGTCTACTTGCCCACCAGATCATCAGAGGGTAGAGGTCAAGGCTAATTGATCTTTATATCTCCAGCACTCAGCACACAGGAGGTATTCAGTGAGTGCTTGTTAAATTGATAGAGGAATTCAAGGAGTGACCTGCAGTGAATAACCAATGATAATGTAGCCAGAGAAAGAGCAGAGGTCCTCACAAACAGGCGAGGCCTGGAGAGAAAAGACGGCTTCAGGACTGATGTGTGTGTTTGGATAGAGGCTTTATGTGAAGGGAACTTCTGTAGGCTGGGTTTCATATCTGGCACTCTCAGGAATAATCAAACATTTCCAGGAGCGTAAGAGCATCTATGAGGAAGAAAAAAATACAATGGTCTAAAGAAAATAGAGAAAAGACCAGAGCCAGGAAATCTCTATCCTAATTTCTACCTGAAAGGTTGGCACATCACCAACCTTTGATCACCAATGATGTGTTGGATACATATCACCCAAAGTTTGACAAAAATTTTCTAGAAAGGGAGAGTCTGATTCTATTTTTCAGGGTTCGGGTGAGGAAGCAAGTACCATGTAGACAGTACCATGTACCAAGTATCATCTGGTACATGGTAGGAAGACAAACTTCCTTTCAAACATCCCTTTCGCTCAAGTCACGTCTGCCTCTTTTTCTTTGTGTGGACACATATGTATTTGTTAAATGAGCACATGGGGGACCCTATCTGTAAGACATAGCAGGATACAAAGTGGGCAGGATGCTCTCTGCTTTTCAGCTGTTTACAGCAAACCCTCGCCTGGCCAGAATCTCTTGGTGTGTGTGTTCTCAGTCATTTCTGACTCTTTGTAACCCCATGGGCTATAGGTTGCCAGGCTCCTCTATCCATGGGATTATTTCAGCAAGAATACTAGAGTGGGTTGCCATTTCCTCCTCCAGGGGATCTTACTGACCCAGGGATCAAAGCCAAGTCTCCTTCTTTGGCAGGTGGATTCTTTACCACTTAGCCACTGGGGAAGCCCAAAGAACCACTCTACATCAGGAAAAAGAGGATAACTTACCAAAAGAAGATCATTTACAGAAAAGGCAGGGAAAGAGTAGAATCTCTCTTCTCATTTGGTGCCTTGAAAGTTAAAGTGTTAGTTACTCAGTCATGTCCAACTCTTTGTGACTCCATGGACTGTAGTCTGCCAGTCTCCTCTGTCCACGGAATTCTCCAGGCAAGAATACTGGAGTGGGTTGCCATTCCTTTCTTCAGGGGATCTTCCTGACCCGGGGATTGAACCTGATCTCCTGCATTGCAAACAGATTCTTTACCATCTGAGCCACCAGGGAAGCCTTACCCACTAGTTTAACAGAGGCTGAGAGTCTGAGGAGGTATAACTTGTGGTGGTGAACACCCTAGTGCCAATTTCTGCGAAGTTGGGACCAATATAGGACATTAGATAGG
>NW_011494789.1:2785583-2793454 GCF_000754665.1 Bison bison bison
TTGGGGTAGAGCCAGGATGGAAGATGGTGAAATCAAAATGAAGTAGGTATTGTCTAGGTGAACACAGCAGCAATCTCACAATTGCATCCTAGATTCTCCTCCAGCACTCCCATTATAGAGCAGTTCAGGAGAACGTTGTAAGCTGTCTCACCATCCCAACAATTCCCATGTGTATGGCTCTATTTTTATTCTACACATGCTTTTTGAGCATCCCAGATGTGCCAAGTAAATTGTAGGCACTGGAAATACAGGTGTGAGCAAAACAGACATCAACATCTACCCTCACAGGTAAAAGTAAAGGTAAAAATGAACAAATAAAACACTAACATTATCTTTCTGGCTCCTCAATTAGGACTAGATCTGGTTCTGCATTTTCGTCCCATCCCCAGTGATTGCATCATTTCTCATGTATCCTTCTTTTTAATCTCAACTTGCTTAACCAATTCAATACTGTAGTCTCCATTTCCATGACCCATTTTGACACTCAGCTTTAAAATGGATGAGAGGTGATGAGAGCAACCTAGATGCACACCTTTAGGCAGATAGAGAAGGCATGGAGGGTGTGGCAAATTTAAAAAGAACAGTAAAGCCAGGCTTTGCTCATAACATGATTTTTGAGCAAGGATGTGAGAAGGTAAGAGAGCAAACCACAGAACATCTAGGGGAAGAGCATTCCAGGCAAAGGGAATAGCAATTTAAATAGAGTGCCCAGGCATGATGCTAGAGAAAAAGGATCTGAGTTGAAAGCAGCCATTCTCCAAGTTGAGAGACTATCACAATACTCTGTTCTTCATAGCAACGGATCTAAATTATTCAATCCAACATCCCATGTCTCCCAGAACAATCCAGTCTCACTTTCTCAACTCCGCATTCTAGTTCTTCAGACCCTACTAGATAAGACTCCTTATCTCTGACACTAAGCTCATCCCATCTCTAGGCTGCTCTCAGGGTCATTCCAAGGCCAATCATGTAGCGTAACCATCTGAAGATTGAATTGGACTCAGATGTAAAAGGTGAAGACTGGACCATCAAGAAAGACTCCTACAGGAGGACTCATCTCAAAAACTGATGCGGAATCTAGTTTTTCTCTCACTGAATCTATCTCTCTCTCCAACCCCATCACTACATGTGCTGCTGCCTCTTGCCTCCTGGGTCCAGGTAGGACTTACTGCCTGGTTCTATAGAGTCTTCCAGCTTTAGCACTTTGGCTCCTCCACTAGGACCAGATCTGGTTCTGCATTTTCTCCCCATCCTTTGCTCCATTTTCTCACATATCCTTTCAAATCCCTACTCACTTAACCAGTTCAACATTGTAGTTTTCATTTTCATTTCCATTGCCCACTTTGGTTCCTCTTGATTTCAAGTCTGTACTATTAGAAGCCACCTGTTACAGTTAATTCTACCTGTGTAAATTTGGGCAGGCAATTCCCCCATTTCTTACCTCCAAATGTGGCATCCGGCAGAATGAAAGTGTTGGACTTGAAAATGTCCAAGATCTTCTCTCGTCCTGATGCTCTCAGATTTCAGGTCAAATTCTCACATTCACTTTTTTCTCACTCTGCTTCCTGTCATTCACTCCTCCTTCTTCATGAAGCCTCTGTTCTGCACTAGGCACTGAGTCAGGTCCTAAATAGATGAAGATGAACATGATACAGTCTTTCTTGTAAGAGACTGAGACAGAGGGATCTACATTCAGAGTTTTTTAAAAGAGAGAATCAATAGGATATGGTGATGACCAATAGTCTTGCGACAGGAGATAGAAGGGAAGTCAGCTTTCCAGCTAGGTGACTAAATACATAGTTATTGCCTTTAAGAGACAGGGATGGTTACAGAATAGAGAGCAAGTTTCAGTGGAAGAGATTGAGTTCAGATGTCTCTGTATTAAATTTCAAGTATTTTTTGGATGATGGCCATTCTGATTGGCAAACTTACGTTTTCCCGGGGGATGGGAAGGGGAAGGGATAGAATGGGAGTTTAACATTGACAAGTACACATTGCTACATTTAAAATAGATAACCAACAAGGACCCACTGTAAAAAAAGAATTAAAATTAAAAAAATGTTAAAAAAAATTAGGTACATTTTCCTGCCTGGAAGCCTTCCTACTTGTTACTGCATTGTCCCTGACTGTCACCTGAAGGCCACACTGTGGTAACCATCATTATCTCTATTCTGTTAGCACCTGGATATGATTCATTCTGTTCTTTGTTTTTAAATTGCACTGCACTTTGTTTTGGTCCCATATGTACATCCTTCCTGAATCCTGGGGAGAGCGCACCGTCTGTTTCAGCCTAAATCCAAATCCGTTACTTGCAGGTACCGCGCGATGCCTCGTACAAGGTTCAGCTCAGCCTGTAGCAAACGCTTTCTAAATCCCCGCCTTGTCAGCGCCCCAGGAAGGGCTGGCGTCAGAAAGCCTCAGGAGATAATGTAGGCGGGAGAGACAAGACTCCCCCCGCTGCTCCCGCACTTCAAGAACACATGTCCCCCAGCATGGAGGGCAGAATCGCGTCGCTCATTTCATGTTCACTCTTTCAAGTTGCCGTTTTGAAATCTGACGTTCAAAAGCTCACAGGCTGTAGTAGGCAATCAATCCAAATGGAAATGTGTGAGGGCTGGCAGAGCAAGGAAAACATGTTTCTGAGGGTCGGGATTTTTTTTTTTTCTCTTGTGATTTTTCTTCCTCCTCATAGAAGTCTGTCTCTAATAACAAAGAGAAAAGTCGTGAAGACGAAGGGGATAATGAAGAACTCCACTCTCCCACCTGTAGCAACAGGAGTGGGTCTACTTGAATGTGAGCGCTTGGGTGTGAGTCAGGGTTGTGCCCACAGCACTTGGAATCTGGTGAGGAAGAGCAGACAGGTACAGCTGAGCTCTGCAAACTGCATGCGTGGGATGGAGGGAAAGCAGAAGGGGATAACAAACAAGAGGGACAGAGAGGAAGGCAAGGGAGGAGGAGGGGAGAGAAGGGAGCAATCTGGGTGACTAGGAAGGGGGATGTTTGGTCTTGCATGTGCCCTCACAGAGGGAGAGAAGGAAAAGGAAATTAACATGCACTGAAAAACTGTTCTATGCCAAGACCCTTCTGCGTGTAAGTTTTTAATTCTCTCCACCACTCTTGGCTGGCTTTTGTTATTATTACTAATGCCATTATTATCATTATTATTATCCTGGGAGGTCCTCAACCATTCTCTCCCTCAAAGGGTCTCCAGCAGGCTTGATTCAGGCACCACCTCACTCACTTTGAAGTCCTTCTCCCTCTGACCATTGACTGGGGTTGATAGTGTGTCCTGCAGTATCATGAATCAGGGGGAAGATACCCATACAGAAGGACTCATTCAGGGAATGAGCAGACTCTGAGGCCAAACTGAGACCATGGCCACTCCCTGAGTGGCCATTAAAGGAAGCTCCAGCTGCTCAGGATGGCTGTCCATGCAGGACTCTTGGGGAGAGGACAGCCGATCCCTGAGGGGAGTCTGGCTGACAGTCTCTGGGTGGCTTATGGGACCCTCATGGGACCCTGCTGCCTCCAGATTTTGCTGGGGACCTGGGAAGGACAGGCCTCCAGGTCCCTCCACTGCCTCATGATGACCTCACAACCCTTACAGTCTTCTTGCTGTTGTACAGTCACTAAGTCCTGACTCTGTGATCCAATGGACTGCTGCACACCAGACTTCCCTGTCTTCCACTATCTCCTGGAGTTTGCTCAGATTCATGTCCATTGAGTCAGTGATACTATCTAAACATCTCATCCTCTGTGGACCCCTTCTCCTTTTGGCTTCAATCTTTCCCAGCATCAAGGTCTTTTTCAATGAGTCGGTTCCTGTACCAGGTGGCCAAAGTATTGGATCTTCAGCTTCAGCAACAGTCCTAATAAATATTCAGGACTGATTTCCTTTAGGATTGACTGGTTAGATCTACTTGCAGTCTTGCCATGTACCTTTTCTTCTCTCTTCCTCCCAGAAGCCTGGAAAAGTCCTGCAGGAAGGCCTACTGTCTCCAGTTCTTTGTAGGACGTTGGTCTATACCCCCTCCAATCCCATCCCTGTCATCTGCTCCACAAAACCCTGCTATTCCCTAGTCCATGAACCTTTGCTGGCCTGGCTCAATGGTAGTGGTGATTGAGCAGAGGCATTGAAAGAAGGAGGCAAGAATACTTGAAAGTCTACGTATTACACATGGAGGGCTTTCTCAGGGATCATATATGGCAGTGACATTCGTTGTAAGAGAGGTACATGTCCCTAGTCTTCAGATTTCCATAGTCACATTGCTGTTGATATTAACACAGTCCACATATCTCAGAAGCACTTTACAAAGTCTACCCTTTGATTGTGAATAATGCTGCTATGAACGATGATGTATGAACATCTGTTTGAATCCCTGCCTCAACCTTTTGGCACATACCTAGACAGGGAATTGTGGTGTCACACTGTAAATGTGTGTTTAACTTTTCAAGGAACTGCCATACTGCTTTTCACAGCAGCTGCACCATTTACATTTCCACCAATGGTACAAAAGCTTTCCAATTTTTCTGCATCCTTGCCAGCACATTGTTTTTTAAATTTTTATAAAAGTCATTCTAATCAGTGTGATAAAGCATTTTAAATAATCATATCTAACATGCTAGCTTTATTTTACAAAAGAGAAGATTATGGTTCAGCAAATTAATTGACTTTCCTGCAAACATCAAGTTATCCAAAGGATAAAAGAGCTCGTTATGACCCTCCAGGGGCCCAACCAACCTGGTAAGACTCCTCTCTGCTTAAGCTTTGGTTAGAGATTTAGAAAGTCTTAGAAAGTGTTCAAAGGAGAGGTTTGAATATATTGGGTTGGCTAAAAACTTTCTTCAGCCAAACCCAATAATATAAAAGCAGTATGTATATTGCTTCCCAGGTGGTGCTAGTGGTAAAGAATCTGCCTGTCGATGCAGGAGACGTAAAAAACATGGGTTCAGTCTTTGGGTGGGAAGATCCCCTAGAGGAGGGCATGGCAACCACTCCAGTATTCTTGCCTGGAGAATCCCATGGACAGAGCAGCCTGGCGGGCTACAGCCCCTGGGGTCGAAAAGAGTCAGACACGACTGAAGCGACTTAGCATGCACACACACAGGCGGTATGTATATTATCCTTACATTTCAAGCTTGCCTTTCTTCTGAGCAGAATCACCAGTCAATAGAAAACAACTTCTTTTCTCAGCCAGCAGATGATTTAAATGTGGATGAAAGAGAGACAGAAAGTGTCCAGTTTCCACATAAGCCCCATGGGTGGGGTAGGCTTGTGGGGAACAGACATTACATACAGAGCTCCTCCCCAGCATCTCTCCCACCACCAAAACCAGAAGCAAGCAGTGAAGGAGCATAGAGGCGACCTGCTCAACAAAGTGGCACCCTTCCCCATGCTGGGTGACAACGGCGCGGCAAACCCTAAGTCATCAAGTGAGATGGGGCCACTCATGGAGCTCTTACCAAGTGGCTGAGGCCTCACATCAGTCCTGTAATGGCATTCAGACAGGCAGCTGTTATATCTCTGATTTACACAGAGATTTGCTCAGAGCCAGGGAGCAATAGGTCACAGCACTTGGGGGCAAGATGGAGCCAGGATCTGAGATCTGATCTCTCTGGTCTTGAAAGCCACACTCCTTCCATTTCAACTACTCTTGCAGTGGGGCAGGTGTAAACCCAGGAGCACCAAAAGTGGGCCAGAAGGTCAGCAAAATCATGTGTGTGTGCTCAATCCTTTGTGACTCTTTGCAACCCCATGGACTGTAGCCCACCGGGTTCCTCTGTCCAAGGAATTCCCCAGGCAAGAATACTGGAGTGAGTTGCCATGCCCTCCTCCAGGGGATCTTCCAGACCCGGGGATCAAACTGATGTTTCTAATGTTTCCTGCATTGGTAAGAGTGTTCTTTATCACTAGCGCCACCTGGGGAACCTCAGCAAAACTAGGAGTTCAGCATAATATAGCTTCCTGGGGCATTCTCTTTCCTCAAAGTTTTGAGAATAGCAAAAATCAAAACATTACTTTTTTATGTTAAAATATACATTATGGAGTAGAAAGCAAAATTCACCCAAAATTTCTAAGAAAAAACACATGACTTCAAAGAAAATTTCACACTGACAGCTAGCTACCTTAGGCAATATTCCCAGGACCCTGGGGGTGGGGTGTGTTCATGCCTCTGCTGTTAGGACTCCTTCCATGGAAAACTTGGAGCTGGGCTGCCCTACATTAGGGCAGGCAAAGCTGGGCTTAGCAGACCCATCAACCTGGGCTTGAATGCTGATTCTCATTTGCCAACCATGGGTTCCTGCACATTTAAAAAAAATCTTAGGCAACTTAACCTCTGGGTTTCCTCATCAATAAGATCTGGAAAAAATAGTACAACTACTTCAAACAGTTGCTCTGAGGATCAAGTAAAGATTAAGTAAGTCACTATAAGGATTGTTGTTATTGTTCAGTCACTAAACCGTGTCTGACTCTTTGCCACCCCATGGACTGCAGCATGCCAGGCTTCTCTGTCCTTCACTGCTGCCACTGCTAAGTCACTTCAGTCGTGTCCGACTCTGTGCAACCCCACCGTCGGCAGCCCACCAGGCTCCCCTGTCCCTGAGATTCTCCAGGCAAGAACACTAGAGTGGGTTCCCATTTCCTTCTCCAATGCATGGAAGTGAAAAGTGAAAGAGAAGTCGCTCAGTCGTGTCCAACTCTTAGCAACCCCATGGACTGCAGCGCACCAGGCTCCTCCGTCCGTGGGATTTTCCAGGCAAGAGTACCGGAGTGGGTTGCCATTGCCTTCCTTCATTATCTTCTGGAGTTTGCTCAAACTCATATCCACTGAGTCAGTGATGCCATTCAACCATCTCATCCTCTGTCACCCCCTTCTCCTCTTACCTTCAATCTTTCCTGGCATCAAGGTCTTTTCCAGTATATACCACGAGGAGATTTTATATACATACAAATTATATATATATATATATAGAATGATGCCTGGAATATTGTAAACACAACATAAGGGTTCTTCTTATCATTGTTTACTCTGAGCCTGTTTACTTATTTATAAAGTTGTAAATCTAATGTATAGCTTGTAGAGTGTCATGAACATTAAATGGGTTATTACATTCAAAGCACACAGCATAGTGCTTTGTTGTTACCGTTCAGTTGCTAAGTCATGTCCAACTCTTTATGACCTCATGGAGTGCAGCATGCCAGGCTCCCCTGTTCTTCACTGTCTCCTGGAGTTTGTTCAGATTCAGGTCCATATAATTGGTGATGCTATATAACCATCTCATCCTCTGCTTAGCAGATAGCAAGTATTTCACAAATGGTAATTATTCAGATTGCTATCACAATAGTGGGCTTCCCTGGTGGCTCAGTGGTAAAAATAAATAAATACATTTGCTTGCAATGCAGGAGTGGCAGGTTCAATCTCTGGGTCAAGAAAATACCCTGGAAAAGGAAATGGCAACCTACTCCAGTATTCTTGCCTGGGAAATCCCATGGACAGAGGAGCCTGGAGGACTATAGTCCATGGGGGTCACAAAAGAGTTGGATACAACGCAGAGGCTAAACAACAATAACATCACATTCAGATCAGATCAGATCAGATCAGTCGCTCAGTCGTGTCCGACTCTTTGCGACCCCATGAATCGCAGCACACCAGGGCTCCCTGTCCATCACCAACTCCCAGAGTTCACTCAGACTCACGTCCATCGAGTCAGTGATGCCATCCAGCCATCTCATCCTCTGTCGTCCCCTTCTCCTCCTGCCCCCAATCCCTCCCAGCATCAGAGTCTTTTCCAATGAGTCAACTCTTCACATGAGGTGGCCAAAGTACTGGAGTTTCAGCTTTAGCATCATTCCTTCCAAAGAAATCCCA
>NW_011494789.1:2793579-2824153 GCF_000754665.1 Bison bison bison
AAAGTAATGTCTCTGCTTTTGAATATGCTATCTAGGTTGGTCATAACTTTCCTTCCAAGGAGTAACGTCTTTTAATTTCATGGCTGCAGTCACCATCTGCAGTGATTTTGGAGCCCAGAAAAATAAAGTCTGATACTGTTTCCACTGTTTCCCCATCTATTTCCCATGAAGTGATGGGACCAGATGCCATGATCTTCGTTTTCTGAATGTTGAGCTTTAAGCCCACTTTTTCACTCTCCACTTTCATTTTCATCAAGAGGCTTTTTAGTTCCTCTTCACTTTCTGCCATAAGGGTGGTGTCATCTGCATATCTGAGGTTATTGATATTTCTCCCAGCAATCTTGATTCCAGCTTGTGTTTCTTCCAGTCCAGCATTTCTCATGATGTACTCTGCATAGAAGTTAAATAAACAGGGTGACAATACACAGCCTTGACGTACTCCTTTTCCTATTTGGAACCAGTCTGTTGTTCCATGTCCAATTCTAACTGTTGCTTCCTGACCTGCATACAAATTTCTCAAGAGGCAGATCAGGTGGTCTGGTATTCCCATCTCTTGAAGAATTTTCCACAGTTTATAGTGATCCACACAGTCAAAGGCTTTGGCATAGTCAATAAAGCAGAAATAGATGTTTTTCTGGAACTCTCTTGCTTTTTCCATGATCCAGCGGATGTTGGCAATTTGATCTCTGGTTCCTCTTCCTTTAGTTCTGCTTTGATGGCATTGGACCATCATTGCTGGAGGAGTTCAAGATACAACGTTAATCTGTTGATGTCAGTTTCATGGATTTCAAATTGCTTAATATTTCACATATTTTCTAAACTGGTTTCTGTAGATGACAGAATCTTGGGATTTTCCAATCACAGATTTGAACCACTTTGACCTGTCTGAAATTGTTATAAGTGGTGCTGTTTTCTCTCTGATGCAAAGGAGAACTATCAGGAAGACAAGCCCTTAGTTTTATCTTTTCCTGTCTTCCAGGACTTTCTCAGCCTCCAACCTCCTCCAAGAAGACTTACAGGATGACCCCAGCCCTTGTCACACACAAAACCTTTTAAAGCCATACATAATCAGATGCATTTTTTGTTTGTCTTGTCTTTTTAATTTGGCTGTGAGTTCTCTGTAGAAGGAATATGATTTTAACCTAAGATATGCAAAATAGGGATGGGAATTCCCAAACCACAAGCTCTTTTTCTAATTTATCAGCCTAAAGAAGGGGTCATTTTTTGGGTAATTTTTATCACTTTCTTGGCCCAAGGGGGCACTTCCTTCTAATGTACACCCAACATCCTACATGAGAACAGTGATGAGTGTGGACTATTTTAGGAACAATTATGGTAATTCATAAATGTTTGAAGATGAAGCCCGTCAGTTCTGAGTTTGGGTTTTTGGGTTCCTTTAGCATCATAAGAAGTGAAGGGGATAACAGACAAGAAGCTCACAAGATGTTAGGGAGGGAACCAAATCCATATCTTCAGACTGGGAAGTCGTACACCTTCCTTTGGGGATGATCACTGTGAAAGAAACAACAGTCTACAACTGAATACTGGGGCTTCACCACCTGTGGGTATAGGTGGGGAGGTCCTGTCAGCGATAATCCCCAAGAGGCAATGGTAATTGGGCCCTGGCTGCAGGGTGCTCCCCATGGGCGTGTTCTGGAAAGTCTTCTCGTTGGTCCTGAGAACGATGCTCAGGAGCTGTTTCCCCGGGGACGTGTTCAGTGCCCCTCTGCAGCTGATGGGAGATACCTGCTCCATCTGAGCCTGCACGGTTCTGAGGCTGTGTGTGGTTTGAGGGGCCACCGGGATGTATGAGAAAGAATGCCTCCTACTTGAAGGCCGACTCAGCAGAACTATCGGATCCAGATAGACAAAGTCCAGCTTCTTCAGTCTCTGGCTCTAACTGGCCCCTCCTCCCTTACTGAAAGTCAGTCACTTGGCATAAACAGGAGGAAAATGGACCTGTCCCCACTACTCTCACCACAGGGAGTCTGTATCTCTTCTGATGCCCTGGCCCATCACAATAACAATAAGCGATATAGGAAAAGCAAGCCTGGTATCTATATAGAAGAGAAAATTATTTTCTCAGTATTTTATAAAAAGTCCTAATACAGAACAAGTATGCAAAAGGTAGGCTCCCTGGACAGTCATCCCTTCTGCTTGCACAAAGACCAAATGAACCAGGGCTCTGCCAGGACACTCGGCTGCAGTTAATTTGTTTATCCCTTTCCACCCCAGAAAACATGCTCACATACATTATCTCAGTTGATTCTTAGAAGAACTTCATGTAGAGATTGGTGTTTTTATCCTACGTACACTGCTCAGAGCATAGAAAAGCATATCAAATTAAGGAGGTTTAAGCTTCAGGTGGAAAGGACAGTTCCCAGATGAGAGCTGGAAGTGTCTAAAGCTTAGGCAGAAATATCAAGGGAATAAAGGGTCTGGCTCCTGGGCCAAATATCCAAATATGCATGTTAGCATGTGTGTGTACATGTGTGTAAGTGTGTGTGCATATTTATGTGTAATGTATCAATATGTTTGTGTGTGTATGTGTGTCTATATGTATATTTGTGTATGTGCATGTATATGGCTGAGTATGTATGATTGTGTGTGTACAAGCATGTGTTTATGTTTGTGTGGTCATGTGTATGTGTGAGTGGGTTTGTGTATACATGTGTATGAGTGTGTATGCGTGTGTGTGCACATGTATGTGTGTGCATGTGTATGTGTGTGCAAGTGCATGTGCATGTGTGAGTGCATTGTGTATACATATGTATGAGTGTATATTTTCATATGCATGTGTGTGTGCACGTATTATACATGTGCTCACACGTGTGTGTGCATGTGAATGTGTATGTGTGTGTGTGTGTGTGTGTGTGTGTAGTGGGTACGTGTATATGTGTGTATACATGCATGTTTGTGTGCACAAGCAAAGGTACTGAGGTCTGCCCGGAATGCTGCCTCAGAGGTCCAGGCTGGGAATGGAGAAGGTAAATTGTAAAGAATCTGGAGCTGAGAGTGGTTTCATTGTTTGCTATCATAACAAGGGCCCTCGAAAGCTCCTGGGCGCCATGCCACCCTTCCTCTGGCCAGGGTACAAGCAATCCTGGCAGAGTTTACGCACCTTCTGGTGAACGTGCCAGGAATTCTTTCTTCACTGACTGTCTTCCCAGTTTCTGTCTGAGAGAGAGGCCAGATGGAGGAGGTGAGTGGAGGGGCAGCTGTTTCCTGCATTGTCCCCCAGGCTGTCAGCCCTGAGCCAGCATGGAGGAAGGGGGAACGCTTTAGCTGGGGTGATGTCAGATGCTGGGGCGAGGTGGCGAGCCAGGGAAGGGGAGAAGGGGCCCATTCCTTGCTGTGGAGCAGGTGTCAGCTGCCACATGCAGGTGGGAAGGAAGGGCTTGAAGGAGCATCTCTTAGAGGGAAGCCCGCAGAGAGCATGACATGTGCTCACCAGGCAAGTGTCCCACCTTCTCCTGAGACCCTGGAATTAGATATCTTCTCCCACATCATTGCTAGGATGGGGTGGAAACTTCTGATGCCAGACTGCTGACCATCAAGACCAGCAATGAGCATATAAAAATTAAGTTCTAGAACAAACTACAGAACAAGCAAAGAAGAGACTTGCCCCAAAGTCCAGTGGATAAGACTCTGAATTCCCTTTTCAGGGGGCGTGTGTTCAATCCCTGGTCAGGGAACTAGATCCCGATGCCTCACCTAGAAACCTGCATGTCACAACTAAGACCTGGGGCAGCCAAATACATAGGAAAAAAAAAGATTAAAAAGCAAGGAAATAGAGATGGAAGGTAAGGAAAAACCTTGTTCTTTCCATGCCCATCACCTTTCCTGGCAGTTATTAAACTTTTAATGAGAGTCAGGATAAAAAGCAGTGAGTTGGGACATCAGGGAAACCGTAGAACGTTGAATTCAGATGCAAAGGGGAGGAGAGGGAGGAAGGCAGAAAAGAAAGGACATGTTGAAAAAATTGCACGAAAAGCAAGAGGGAATTGTGAAGGAAGTTTTAAAAATGTCAGAGAAGAGGTACATTGGGCAGGCCTTTAGAGGTGAGCTGACATAGTCTTTATCTGATAAAGGAAGGAACCACAATCTACAGCAATGAGTAGGTGCAGAATGCTTTGTGATTGAGAGACCACGGATGCTGGAATTCCCAGAGACCCTTAACAGCTGTGGGGCCCCGATTCACCAGCCTCTCTGATCCTCAGTTTCTTTAATGAAAGTAGAAAAACCTTATCTTAGGAGTTACTGTGCAAATTGTGAGAAATCATGGCTATGTAAGTAATAGCACAGAACAACCCTAAGGCAAGGGGTTCCAAAGTCAGCTCAGGCATGGTGCTATGTTTCCACTGCCACATCACTAGTGTGTTAAAACCACATATGTTTATTAGCTCAGTTTCCATGGGCCATGAAGGACTCCTAAGATAGAGTTTTCCATCTCCACAGCATAATCAAGGAATGATATCCCATCACCTTTGCCATATTTTATTGGTTAGAAGCAAGTCTTGGCATGTTCCTCACTAGGCTGCTACTGCTGCTAAGTCGCTTCAGTCGTGTCCGACTCTGTGCGACCCCATAGATGGCAGCCCACCAGGCTCCCCTGTCCCTGGGATTCTCCAGGCAAGAATACTGAACTGGGTTGCCATTTCCTTCTCCAATGCATGAAAGTGAAAAGTGAAAGTGAAGGCGCTCAGTCTGTCGGACTCTTAGAGACCCCATGGACTGCAGCCCACCAGGCTCCTCCGTCCATGGGATTTTCCAAGCAGGAGTACCGGAGTGGGGTGCCATTGCCTTCTCCTCACTAGGGAAGCAACCTAAATGTCCATTGTCAGATAAACAAGATGTACTTATATACATTGGGCTTCCCTGGTGGCTCAGATAGTAAAGAATTTGCCTCCAATATGTGAGGTTCAACCTCTGGGTTAGGAAGATACCCTGGAAGAGGGCATAGCAACCCACTCCAGTGTTCTTGCCTGGAAAATCCACACAGATGGAGGAGCCTGGTGGGCCACAGTCCATGGGGTCACAAAGAATCGGACATGACTGAGTGACTAAGCACACACACTTATATACAACGGAATGTTACTCAGCCATCAGAGGACAAAATAATGCTATTTACAATGACACGGATGAACCTCAGTTCAGTCACTCAGTCATGTCCCACTCTTTGTGACCTCACATACTGCAGCACGCCAGGCCTCCCTGTCTACCACCAATTCCTGGAGCTTGCTTAAACTCATGTCCATCGAGTTGGTGATTCCACTGAACCATCTCATCCTCTGTTGCCACCTTCTCCTGCCTTCAGTCATTCCCAGCATCAGGGTCTTTTCCATTGAGTCAGTTCTTGCATCAGGTGGCCAAAGTATTGGAGCTTCAGCTTCAGCATCAGTCCTTCCAATGAATATTCAGGACAGATTTCCTTTAGGATTGACTGGTTTGATCTCCTTGCAATCCAAGGGACTCTCAGGAGTGTTCTCCAACACCAGAGTTCACAACCTAGAGACTGTCACATTGAGTGACGTCAAACAGAGAAAGACAAATATTGTAGGATATCACTTATATGTGGAATCTAAAATAATAGCACACACGAACTTATTTACAAAACAGAAATAGAGTCACAGATGTAGAAAAGAAACTTCTGGTTGCCAGCAGGGAAAGTGGGGGGTTGGGGTGGGCAGGCTACACTGGGAGATTGGGATTGTCATAAGCACATTACTATATATACAATAAATAACTAACAAGGACCTATTGGATAGCACAGGGAACTCTACTCAATACTCTGTAATGGTCTATATGGGAAAAGAATCTAAACGTGTGAATAGATGTATGTGTGTAACTGATTTACTCTGCTGTACACCTGAAACCAGTGCAACACTGTAAATCAACTATGTCCAATGAAAATGAATTAAAAAACAAGAACAAAAACAAACAAAAAGAAACAGGCTGCGTGTCTCCTTGATTCCAGGAGGGCAGATTATACACAAAGATGTGACCCTTAGCTGTCACCACAGGGTGTGTCTCTGGGCAAGTCTACCTTCTTGGACCTCATTTTTCTTCTTTGTAAAATGACACCATAAGACAGTCACTATAGTTCAACGAATTAATCTCCCTTAAGCACCAAGACAATGCCTGGTCCATTGTTTGTACTACACATACTTATTAAATGTTTTAAAAAATAAATTAATCTCCAAAGTACCTGTCATGCAGCAAGCACTCAGAATAAAGGAGCTATGTCTGAGGTCAGCGGGCTATGCTAAAGGTGGGCCCAGCATCCCTTGGACAAGTGCTCTATCTCTCTGAGCTGCCCTCTGTCTTGGGGAGCAGAGGGTGGAGGAATCTGGGGATCTGGAGGGAGGCAAGGGCAGGGGTTTTTCTCCTTTTGGTCAGTTGTTCCAGTATATTGTTTCCTTCTGGGGCCCTGGCATTCTCTCTCCCACTCTGGGTGGGGAACTCAGCACATCCTTCCCCCAGCCTCCCCCAGATCTTGCAGCCACAGCCCTCCACCTCCCTACCTCCTTTTTCTTTCTGAAATAGCCAGGGCCTGGCTTTCCAGCCCCTTCCCTCCCTCTCCCTCCAGCAGAGGGCCAGACAACCCCTTCCTCCACAGCTTTCCCTCTTTCTAATCTAATTTATGCATAGCATTTCTCATATTTGCAAAACATAAAAAAAAACCCTTAAAACTAAGAGGCTGTTTTCCATTCCTAAGGTGGGCTCGGCTTGCTGCCATGCACACTCCCATGCATATATTTGAACAAGTTTGATTCAGTGTAGCTGACACAGAAACCACTTAGCCGTTTCTCCTACATCATCCTAAGTTAATACTCCTGACAGGCTGCAGGAGGCCTTTCAGCAATTTTTCTATTTCAGCTTTTCCCCTCTGTCTCCCTTCCCCCTCCCCTGCCTCCCATACTCCCTCCCCCTGCTGCAAAATTTGCTTCTACTCAAAAGCTGACCAAACCTTTGCAATTTGAGGCAATCGCATCTTAAGACCCAATGGAAAGGGGAGCAGCAGCTATAAATGGGAACAGGGCAGCCCCGCCTGGAAGGGCTGGATTCTGTGTGTGCTGAATATAGGTGGGGGGCGGGGGGAGAGTTTAACTGTTCTGGAAAGATAAGAGATTTGCTTGCTCCACACCCTTCACTGAGGAGCTCTGACTCCAAGGCTTGCAGCAGGCCTGGCAGTCTCTATGGTTTACCTGCTTCAGCTTCCCGCCAAGCTGTCTGGGCTTTGTGTTCTGCCTTAGGCACAGGAGAGATTTCAATGGTCTCAGGCCCTGTATCTCAGATCCCAGTGGACTCTGAGCCCAAAGGGAGGAGGCTGAATGGCACCAAGCAAATACATCTATATTGTCCCAGTGCATTTCTCTCTCTGCATCTCTTGTCTCTCTTTCTCTCTTTCCTCTATGTCTCTCCATCTCTTTATCTCTGTTTCTCTCTCACACACACAAAACCAAGCCTTGTGTAGGGGCCTTGATGCATGCTTTTGCCTTCACCAGCCTCTCCTCCTTCACCCCTTTCATCCACCCCCTTCCCTTTCTCATTTCCCAGTTTATTAAGCTGCCCTCCAGGTTCATGTTCAGCAGAACAGTGTGTGTGTTTCTGTATGGACAAGAGGTTTCCACTTCACCACTGAATTCTGATTCACCCTAATACCTCTTGCCTGGAGAAAGTGGCTATGGCCCCGCTGGCTGACCTCTTTTCAGGCCTAGCTGAAGGCTGACCCCTGACTCTGCAGTCCCACATCCAGAGGCTCGCTTTCCCAGGCTGGGCTGCCAGCAGGGGGCAAGCTGCCCTCACAGCCGCTGGCACAGGAGACAGGCGGCAGGGAGCCCGGGGAAAGGCTGTGGCTCACCTTGTGCTGGGAAGGCAGGTATTTAAAGCCCAAACTTCTCTGCTGCTGGCATCTTGTTTCCTGACTGGAGCCCTAAGACTCAGGGCCAGCCAGAAAGAGGCCTGGTTGAGAAACAATATGAGGGGAGCACAACCTGCCTCTGGCACCCAGTGTCAGGTTACAGGTATGGGGCCTGGGCCACCAGTCTCCCCAGAACAACACTGAACTTCAAAGAACAGCTTGTTGCTGTTGTTGTTATTTAGTCACTCAGCCGTGTCTGACTCCTTGGGACCCCGTGGACTATAGCCCACCAGGCTCCTCTGTCCTTGAGATTTCCCAGGCAAAAATACTGGAGTGCATTGCCATACCCTCCTCCAGTGGGATCTGCTCAACCCAGGAATAGAACCTGGGTCTCCTGCATTGCATGCCTATTCTTTACCATCTTAAAGGGGTAACCCCTAAGAGTATTCTCACATTCAGAGGGAACTCAGGAAGCCTAGAGGAGGTGCAGCCCAAGGATTTAATGAAGCTCTGGAGAAGTGACCCTAGGCAAGTTGCTTACTATCATCTCTGCCTCTATGGTTCATTTAAGAAATGTAAAGATAGGACTTAGACCAAGAGATCTTAACCCGGGGCCCATAAATGGGTCTGAGGAATCCAGGAATTTTCTACAACCTGTATGAGAGGATTCACATGTATGGTTATTTTGTACATATGCCTGGGAAATAGTCAGTAATTTCCACCAGATTTTCCAAGGAGTCTCTGAACAGAGAAAGTTTGAAAATTAATGTACTAGATGACCTTCAAGTCATTTCCAGATCTGACATTCTGAGTCGGATGAGTGGCTGTCTAACGAAGGAATTTCAGGACATGGCAGATGAGAAAATGAGGACCAGACAAGGGCTTTCCAGGAGGTGCAAATCATAACATTTAGGTCCAGCAGTGAACAGAGCTGTGTGTGTGTGTGTGTGTGTGTGTGTGTGCGCGCACGCGCGCGTGCTAAGTCGCTTCAGTCATGTCTGACTCTTTCCAACCCCATGGACTGTGGGCCTCCAGGCTCCTCTGTCCACGGAATTTTCCAGGCAAGAATACTAGAGTCGGTTGCCATTTCCACCTCCAAAGGATCTTCCTGACTCAGGGATTGGACCCGAGTCTCCTGTGTCTCCTACATTCGCAAGCAGGTTCTTTACCACTGAGCCACCTGGAAAGCTGCATAGAGCTGTGGCCTTAGGTAATCACTAGCATCTGTGAGCCTTCCTGAGCTATTTTTACATGGGTTTTTGTTGCTAAAATAATAGGGCAAAGGGTTGGTCACGGGGGACTCTGGTGAAGGGAGTACCCCAGACTCAGACCCCTCGGGGCAGCATCCCACTGGTTGTATCAACTGAATCCCATCTCAGCTGCCTGTCATTCTCACCTGGACCAAGACTTTCTCTAGCTAGATCACCAAAGATTCTTTCAGGGTCCTCTGCAGAAGTTTCTAAAAGTGCTAGAATATACCCACATCCTCTTAGGAAAACAGAATCCTATACCATGTTGGATGAGAGGGTGGTGAATTCTATTTTCCCTTATCCCAGTTAGATTTTATTGCTAACTTATGCATTCTAAGATCAGATCAGGTTAAAACAGCCATCATCTTTATCCTTGATGAGAAAGAAGAGAGGGTTTGTTATAAATTGACATCAGTGATAAAGAGTGCAGGAAGTGGGTATGGAAGGAGAGCATGGTTCTGTTTACTTTGCATTGTGATGGGGGATAGTTATGAACCCAAAGTTCTCAAATGTATTTGGCACCCCATTCTTCATCTTCAGCCTCCATCCCCAGTCATTGTCAGAAGCTAAGTAGCTGAGAGCCACAAACAGATAGCCCTTCTCCACCATCTCACCTCTTCCAGCCTCCAGCCTGGTCAAGCTCTTCGACTGATTCTGCCTGTAACCTGTGAGAGTTCTTCTCTGCATCTCTCAGAAGACCTTCTCTCCCTGTCTCCATGGCATCCAGGCACAGGATAGGAACTGAAGATGCCCTCGGGTACCAGGAAGCTCTGCCAGACAGGCTGGGGCAGAGTCAGGACCATGAGGAATGGCTTTGTGGTAGGCTGCTTTCGTTAATGTATGCTAATAGCATATCATTCCATAATGACTTGACTTTCTCTCTTACTTTGCAAATATTGGTGGAATATGAAGTTTGCTCAAGTTTCACTAAAATGTATGTTTAGATCACATGGGATTTGAAATGGAAATTCTTATTAGAGCTTCAAATCAACCAGTGCCCACCTGTCCAGGAAGCCCCATCCAGCACTGGCATAAAGGCCTCTGCCGCCAGTTGAAGTTGAGAATGGGAGAACTGGGGACTTGTAGGCATACTGTGAGGGCTTCCCAGGTGGCGCTAGTAGGAAATAGCCCACCTGCCACTGCAGGAGATGTAATAGATGAGGGTTTGATCTCTGGGTTGGGAAGATTCACTGGAGGAGGACATGGAAACCCACTCCAATATTCTTGCCTGGAGAATCATCATGGACAGAAGAGGCTGGTGTGCTACAATCCATGGGACTGCAAAGAGTTGGACACAACTGAAGTGACTTAGTACTCACATGCACACATGCTCAGACAAATTTCAAACTTCAGCATTAGGCAAGCAAGGAGGGAAGGGTCTGATTCTGAAGAGTATGGTAAAAGGAGATGGGCAGTGTTCAGTCTCAAGAAGGACCTGCCAGGGTCAATGGCCGGTGACCTGGAGAGGAGGTGGGGCAGTCTGTGATGGGAATCAGAGGCTGCCAAATGTGAGGACGAAGACACAAATGCATGCTCATGGTCAGAGAAGCCTGGCTGGAAATAGAAGGGTCCCTGGGGTTTAGGCACAGAAACTCAAAAGATTGGTAAAGAAAGCAAGGTAGGGACCCAGCCTTGAGGCAATGGAATACTGGATGAGAAATCAAGGTAAAGGCTCCAGTCCAAAAGCTAATGCTCCTTATACCAGGAAAGTCACAGCCTTGGAAAGCAAGCTAAAAATGGTTTTGAACCATAGCAAAAGGTCAAGGTTACCTTGATGCTGAATTCTGAGGCTGAGAGTCCAGTATCGTGGTGCTGGTCAATTCAGCACCATGGTGAGAGCCCTCTTTCTGGCTTGGTGACGACGTCCTTTTTGCATAAGGAAGACATAGCCTCTGTCTCTTCTTTGTTGTTGTTATTTACTTGCTAAGTTGTGTCTGACTCTTTGTGACTCCCATGGGCTGCAGCACACCTGACCCCTCTGTCCTCTACTGTCTTCCAGAGTTTGCCCAAATTCATGTCCATTGAGTCAGTCATGCTATCTAACCATCTCATCCTCTGCCACCCTCTTCTCCTTTTGTCTTCAATCTTATTAAGCCATTAATCCCATCATGGGAACCCTAACCCTCACTACATTGTCATCTAACCCTAATTACCTCCCCAAAGCCCCCATTTCCATATGCCATCATCCTCGCGGTTAGGACTTCAGTAAATGAATTTGTAGGGGACATAACTGACTCCATTGCAGGCATTGCACTGTAAGTCAGGCTCAAATGGCTCTTGGTGGTAGACTTGTGGCCCCAGCTCCAGGGAGGGGAGACAAGTAGAGGCAAGAGCATTATCTCAAGAAGAAAAAAAAGGAAAAATTGTCTTCCCATATGGAGATAGAATTCAGTATAGTTTTGGGCGAGCCATTCTGAGTCCCCCATGGCTAGAACTAGAAAGTCAAGAAAGCTTGGCCAAGGTGCCAATCCAAGTGATACTCTACCATCTAAGATATTTCCAGGACACGGGTCTTCTATTCCCCAAAGAGACAAACATTTGTAAAAACAGCAGAGAGGCTGCAGATACCATTTCTGGGGTAAGAATGGGGAGCCAGGCCAGGATACCCCAGGAGATTCCTACTGTAGAGGGCCAGAGACTGTAGGCTGGAGGCAAGGAGATGCTCATATCAGCTTTATTCTTCTTGGGCTTCTCAGGGAGCTTCCCAACCCACAGCAGACTGCCTGGCCAACACACTTATGACTTTCCAATAAAGGTGTTACAGAGACAATTAGGTTCTAATTATAGGAGTAAGCTATGAGTGGATGAGGTCTTTGCCACCCTCTCCAGCCCTGGCACCTTGATGGTTCAATGTCCCTTGGCTGAGATCCAAGAACCCTTGTCTTCACCTGGCAGCTGAACTGTTTCTGGCAGTAGACATGGTGGGAAGAACATAGACTTTAGAATCAAACTGGGATTCCAACGCTGGCTGTCCACCAATTAGACATAAAACCTTGGAACAATTATCTAATCTCTCTGAGCTTCAGTATATTCATATATGTAATGGGAATAATAAAAACTAACAAAACATGTCTCATAGTGTTTTAATAAAGACTCACTAATAATAATAACAACAAAAGCCACTGAGCACCTACTGTGTTCCAAGCACTAAGTCACTTAGGTCCATTATCTTGTCCAAATAGACTGTGGGCTTCATTTCCTTAGTTTTCTTTGCCTGGGAAGGACTGGAAATTGGCACCTGAGGAAATAGCTTCACAATTGCAGGTCTTTTGTTCTCAAGGCAATGATCAGTCCCTTAGGGGTTGGCCTGGAAAATCTGATTCTGTTCCATGAGGCTTGATGTGAGTGAGGGTCAAGCAGGGGACTGTTCTCATTGTGACTTTGGGAAATCACTGGCAACCTCATGTGTCCCAGGAAAGGGCTGGTCTTGGAAACCAATCTGAAAATGGTTCTGAACAATAGCAAAAAGTCAAGGTAATCTTGATGCTGAATTCTGAGGCTGGAGGTCCAATACCATGGTGCTGGTTGATTTAGTTCCTGGTGAGAACCCTCCTTCTGGCTTGGAGATGACCTCCTTTTTGCATGATAAATAGATAGCCTTAAGCATGTACCTGAGTCTCTCATTCTGTCTCACAAAGACCACTCTGATCTAGTTTGGATTGTCTGGTCATTCTTAGCTCCCTCCGAGCTCCAGGAGTGAGTATACACTGCCTTGCCCTCCACCACTCTGTTCATATTGACCCTTCTCTTTCTCTACCTGAATATCTCACTCCATAGTCAAGGCCTTGCTTAAATGATGTGTTTTTCATGGGGCCATCACAGATGCTCTTGACTAGAACCTAGAGAACCTTTTCCTCTTCTGCTCCACTCATCTATTTGAAACTTCTGTGTTAGTCCTTATCACATTTGGTGTTAGCTCAGCCATTTGTGGGTGAATCTGCCCCTCATACCCAACCTTCATTGCCTAGATAGAGCAAATAACACCTTATTTACCCTTTTATGCTGCCCTTTCCTCTTAGCATGGGATTCCCAGGTGGCTCAGTGATACAGAATCCACCTGCTAATGCAGGAGGTGCAGGTAGATATGGATTTGGTTCCTGGGTTGGAAAGTTTCCCTGGAGAAAGGAATGGCTACCCACATCAATATTCTTGCCTGGAGAATCCCATGGACAGAGGAGCCTGGCAGGCTACAATCCATGGGATTGCAAAGAGTCAGACACGAATGAGCACACACACATTTCTCTTAGCATAGAAATTGGCAGAAGACATAATAAAGGTTTGTGAAACTGAAGTTAATTGTGATCAGACATTATGTCTCTGGACATGTAACATAGACTTGGAAGTGAAGGAAAGAACGTTTTGGAAAATGCTGGGGCTGCAGGAGCAGGGCCAGGATGGCCTCAGATTCTAAATAAGATGAGAGTCTTGGCAAGTCCACTAGCCCTTCTAGAAAACAAAAACTAAGGATGCTCTATCCCAGGTTGGCTTTGGATAAACAACAAAATGGACTTATTACCCTCAGGAGCCTTCAACTCCCTTTCCAGGCCCATTTTCTTGCCACCAGGAGCACATGCTACCCCCTGCTCTTTTAGTGCCTCTTCAAAAGGTTTCCTACCAGGGCCCCAAGCTCTGGAACTAGCCATCTGCTCTGATCCTAAATAACCTACTGAAAACTTACTTACCTGGTTTGCATCTCCCGAGACCTTTGTTTTATATGGAACTAGATCTGACCAATGAAGCCAGTCAAGTGACACCTACTGTCTTTACATAATATTCCTGATCCTGGGAGTGGGCAAAAAGAGCCCTGAAGGGAATCTAGCCTCCTCCCACAATTTTCCTCACCTCCAAGATCTCCCCAAGGGGTCATAGTAACTGCTGGATTAGAAGCATAAGAGGGAACAATCCCTGCATTTGAATGGCAGAGCTCCCCTCTCCACCACTTCCCCACCTTGTCCACTTGAGGATTTTGCCCTTCCTGACAGTGTCCCAACAAAGAGCTGAGGCCTCCTGGTGCTCTCAGATAGGAACAAAACTTATGGATTTACTGCCCCAACTCATCTCCCACGGTTTGGACAGATCTGCCATTGCTATTGCCATCACTTTTATGACTTCTAGAAGAGAAGATATTTGGTTATGAATCCCACTGCCTTTTCCTCCGAAAAGGCAACCCAAATAGCAGCAACTAACAACCAAAATAATACCCTTCACATGAAAAAATGTATGTTTGCTGAGCTTCAGGACAAGTAAGACAAGTCCCTTATTCACCTCCTCCCGATCTGTCCGAGCATCCTGTTGCTCTGACCCTCTGTCATCTCTATAGTCAACATTCTGGAGCTGGCCATCTCCAGGGTTCTGACCAAACAGAGTGAGCCTGGTGGAAATTTCCTACCTGAGACAGGCTTGTTGATGGGAGTGGAGATTGGAGTGGATGACAGAGAGCATTGCCAGAAATTGGGAAGAAAGCGCTGAGGAGGGTTGAAATGTACAAAGAAACGTAACTTTGGACACATGACAAATTCAGCCACACAGCTTGCCTGGACCCCACCTTGGCATGCGTGCCAGTCTGTGACATCACTGCTCAAGCATGGCAGCTGGTGGCCAGAGATAGAAGCGTGCTCCTGGTGGCTCCATCCTCAGTCTCTTTCCTGCAGTCTTCCCCATCTTCCCCTGGCAGCTCATTTACTTTCAGCAGCCTCTCATTTCCCTGTGTTGGTTTAGTCTCAGGCCCAGACCCTGTTCAATATTTGTCTCCCTAGCTCCGCTATTTGCTCTCATTTCCATATGTTTAACATACATATTAACTGCCTCCTGCCTTGTCCCAGAGCTGTCACTGGCTCTTTCAGCCTCAGACTGGGTCTCAGGACCACTGGACACCCCAGTTTCTGCTGCTTTGCTCCCATCCCACCAAGATAGTATTGGGGGGCTATTACCTGTAGCCAACGACTGAGCGACTTCACTTTCACTTTTCACTTTCATGCATTGGATAAGGAAATGGCAACCCACTCCAGTGTTCTTGCCTGGAGAATCCCAGGGACAGGGGAGCCTGGTGAGCTGCCGTCTATGGGGTCGCACAGAGTCGGACGTGACTGAAAAGACTTAGCAGCAGCAGCAGCTGATTGTGCCCACTCCTCACTCCTGTCCTCACCCCAGCACACAGGGGACCCGAGTCTGGTCAGCAAGGCCTCAGAGCTCTCCCCTGGGCTTCTCCCCAGCCCTAAGTTGTCCTTTCTTTCTTCAGGCAACATAATATCGATTGATATTCTAGAACTATCATTTTTCCCTTAATGAGAAGTCAGGGTAAGAATACAATTAAGAGTTCTAAAAACGGACTCTGAGGCCCAACTCTGAGTGTCCTTTCCGTTACCACAGCCATCATCTTCTGCTAAATTCTTTTTATCCTTCCCGCACCACAAGGCCTTCTCACAGGAGCTGAAAATTATCGGCTCTCTGAAATGAACCCTGGAGGTCACCTCGTCCACTCACCGAGCTGGGGCTTGACTGCTCCTTCAGGGTTGCATCCCTGGGCTCCTCCTGTGTGCCAGGCCCTGGGCCAGGCATTGGGGATGCAGGATGACAGAGGACTAGGCTTGCCTGGAAACAGCTGATGTCTAATGTTGGAGGGAGAAACATTCTAACCGTAGTGCAATGTGTCAAGTTTAATACGGGCAAAAAGAGGCTTCCCAGGTGGCTCAGACACTAAAGAATCTGATTCCAGTGCAGGACATCTGGGTTCAGTCCCTGGGTGGGGAAGATCCCCTGGAGAAGGGAATGGCAACCCACTCCAGCATTCTTGCCTGGAGAATTTCAGGGACAGAGGAGCCTGGTGGGCTATAGTCCATGGGGTCGCAAAGAGCTGGACACAACTGAGCAACTAACACTTTCACTAAAGGGGCCACCAGAGGAGGGCCTTAACTCAACTGAGGGCACCAGCAAACAGTCTCTACCATCCTTTAGTAATTGATGACCTCAGGTTAAGGGGAATTCACTACCTTCCAAAGACTCATTCTTTCTCTAAGTCTTAACACATATACTTGTTTGGTGAATGTGTTCCTATTGCCTGCAATCGGCAATCTAACAATTTAGTGAAAAGCTGCATTAACTTTGGATGAATCCCTCTGCCTCAAAGTCTCCATTTGTAGAAGGAAGAGAATCAAACTCAGTTATTTCTAGCACCCCTAAATCCTGTTGTTTGTACAGCAGATGCTTCTCAAATGGGCCTCCCTCTCCATTCTCACTGCTGGCTCATCCTACAATGAGCTTCTGAGGTTGGAAGAGAAGGTATGATTAGTAGACGTATTTTCCGTATAACTGAGTGGAGGCATAAACAAGTTAAGTTGCTTGTCCCAGGGGGTAAATAATAGAATCTCGATTTCTCTGACCAGGAGCCCAGTTCAATGTCTGTCACACCATCCTGTCTGAAATAGGGGAGCTGGAGGCTGCAGGTGCCTCTGCAGCTTCTCCCTAACAACCTCGGAAGGAGCCCAGCCCCCCACCTCCTAGATAAAGGGTCCCCTGCCGGGTCACTGTCTCCTTCCCAGGCCTGGAAGCCCAACCATCTGGGGTATGAAAAGACAGAGCCCAGAGCCTGCATTGAGACTTACTGTTCTGGTTCCTTATCATCACCAGCTAATGCTGCTGGAGCCTGTCAGTCTCCACACACGTACTACAGGCTTCCTGCAAGGGCTACATTTGTGTTTGCTTAGAGAAATTATCTGGAAAATGACCTCTCTCCCAGGCACCTAGAAATAGTTTCATTTTCAGGAAAATTTTATTGAGTTAATCAATTTATTTGACTGCATCAGGTTTCAGTTGCAGCATGCAGGATCTTCATTTCATCATGGGGCATCTTTTGCTGCAGAGCACAGGCTCTCTAGTTGTGGTACACCGGCTCTGGAGCATGTGGGCTCAGTAGTTTCGGAGAGGGCCTAGCTGCCCTGTGGCATGTGGCATCTTAGTGCCCCCAACCAGGGATTGAACCCACGTTCCCTGCATTGCAAAGCATATTCTTAACCATTGGACCCCCAGGAAGGTCCCCTAAAAATAGTTCTTGTGCACGCGTGCTAAGTCACTTTAGTCGTGTGATCTTACGAGCTATAGCCTGCCAAGCTCCTCCATCCACAGGATTCTCTAGGCAAAAATACTGAAGTGTGTTGCCATGCCCTCCTCCAGGGGATCTTCTCGACTCAGAGATTAAACCTGTGTCTCTTATGTCCCTTGCATTGGCGGGTGGGTTCTTTACCACCAGCGCCACCTAGGAAGCCTTGATGCCACCTTAAAAACAATTTTGGGACCAAAATGTAGATAGCTGTGAGAATAAAACCCTACATGGCTGCTTCCAGGGGAGACCAGAAAAGCTTTCTAGAGAAGCCAGTGCCTCACATTACTGTTAACACCTAGAGTTGAAAGGCCACTGGCCGGAGCTACACAGGATCCGTTTTCAAGTCCCAGCTCTGGTCCCTAGTATCTGTGTGATGACACATAAAGCACTCTGCCTCTTTGAGTCACAGTTTTTTCATCTATGGATTGTTAGTCATCCTACTTTCCTTGGTAAATCACAAGATGAGTGAGTGGATGGATGAATGAGAATAATACTTGCCATGTACTGTGTACCTAGTATGTGCTACACACTACATCAAGCATCGTGCATCCTTTAGCCTGTTTGGATTTGCAGCACTCCCAAGAACCAAGCATTTTCCCTACTTAGTCACTACAGAAATCTAGAGTGGTTAAAGGAGCAGCTCCCCAGGCAGTAAATCAGTGTAGGGCAAGGATGCAAACCTCAGCTCTTTCACTACACCGTGATGTCAAGTAAGAGAATATATCCTAACATGCTGTAAGCATTCATTTAAACATCCTTTAAGAAAAATGAGTTGATGTGAAAACAAAGGATCTCATCATTGGAAGGAACCCGGCATTCGGAATTAGACCCAGTAATCCGTGCAATTCTTCTTAGCCCTCCTCCTTCAGCTCCCCGAGGCAAAGACTGCAGCCTGGAGGCACGGAGGGAGGAAGCACCCACCCCATCCTGTGCTTCTGTGGGTGAGGGCGATAGCATGGGCCCCTCACAACACGCCGCTCCCAGAGCAGCGGGAGCCCTCTTTTACCTTTCCAGCCTGCTACTCGCTTTGGACCCTGGACCGTCGGGAGCAACTGAGATTTATGGCTTCTCTGGGAGTCTACAGAGGGCTCATTTCTGCAATTTCCCCATTTCTTAAAAGTTCTACCTATGAATTTTTTAAAGTAAAACTGATTGAAATCGATTTTATTTGCATTTTGTTTTATTTTAAAGGTTTCACAATGCCTCTTAGGATAACTGCAACCTATGTGTTCAAAAACACTTGGAATCCTGGACTGAACACATGTACAACTCCTTGTAGGTCATCACAAATCTTTTCCTTTCCAACTTTAAAATTCTAAGTCCTGTCAATTCCCAACTCTCTTTACTCTCTCTGGGAATAGCACAGAAACCCAAACCACATCTAATTAATACTCAAACTAAAACCCAGAATTTAACCTTCACTTGCCTGGCATTTTACTCCCAAACCAGATTTCAGAGCTCGTCGGTACCTCTGTTTGCCTGTTCAAGGCGTTCTAAAAAGAGAGCAAGTTCTCTTTTTTTATCAGTCTACCATGACTTTGAACATGTAGCTGAACTCTCTCTGTGCCTCAGGTTCCTCTTGGTGATAGCACAAGCCCTCCCTACAGCTACTGTGACACTGAAATGAAAAATGCCACACCATGAGCCACAGCATCCTTTGCTTCGTGTGATCACTGTGCCGAGAGAGCCACTTGCTAGGGACCAGACTCTTTTCTATCCCTCAAATGCTAAGTTTTGGAGGGGGAACTCAGTCAATCACTTTAATTTTCCCTGGTCACATCCAGTCTGGATTAGTTCCCTTCCCACAGAGATCACCAAGCATCCCATTAGAGTCCTCAAACTGGGATGGAGTTGTGCATCCATCAGTCTCATTTGCCAAACCCTAAGTTCTTTGAGAGTTAAGAACACATCTGCCTTGTTCACTACTGTGTCCTCAGAGCCTACAGAGTGGTCAACGCCTAGTACCTATAGATAATACACAAAATAAGTCTTGCCACCTTCCCCGGGCTGTAAAGATGAGGAAGAGGCAATCTTTCAGCCACTTTATGTCTCCTGGCTTCAGTGTCCTCATCTGTGAAAAGCATAGCTTGAATTAGATGTTCTCTACTATTCTTTCCTGCACAATAATCTATAATTCTGTGATTATAAATAAGGTAATTCACTGAAAAAAACACGGGAAATGATCACACTTCAGCCAACAGAAGGATTGTGTTTAATGTTACTATTATTATTCTGTATGGTTTTCTGAGCTGTGCATCCTGGCAGCTCACACATGGAAGAGATACATCCTTCTTCCAAGAGACCAAAGACTGGCCTGGTCCACAACTGCCCAAAAGGTCTTCCCAGATGGTGCTAATGGTAAAGAACTCACCTACCAATGCAAGAGACATAAGCAACATGGGTTCAATTCGGGATTGGGAATATCCCCTGGAAGAGGGCGCAGTAACCCACTAAAGTATTCATGCCTGGATAATCCCATGGACTGAGGAACCTGGAGGGCTTCAGTTCATAGGGTTGCAAAGAGCCAGACATGACTGAAGCAACTTAGCACACACACACACCCAGAATTCAGCAGCAGCACTGTGATGGGCACCTATGGGTCCAGCTTCCTTCCTCCCTCCTCAGAAGGGTCTTAGGAAATTTGTGACAACTCCTTTATCTGCTGACATCTGAATATCAAGACAATTGTTGTCAAACATAACTAGTTAGATAACTAGCTAAGACTACATGGCCCAAACAGATTCAGTTCTGTTTATTCTATTTTGTGGGCTTGTACCTAGCATTTTTAGGGCTTTTGAGGTGACTCTAATGGTAAAAAATGTGCCTGCCAATGCAGGAGATGCAAGAGACTGGGATTTGATCCCTGGGTCGGGAAGATCCTCTGGAGAAAGAAATGGCAACTCACTCCAGTATTCTTGCCTGGGAAATCCCATGGACAGAGGATCCTGGTGGGCTACAGTCCATGGGCTGCAAAGAGTCGGACACAACTGAGCACACACACACACATGACTAGCATTTTTATTATCCTCGAGACCTTGGTTTACCAGATCATACTAAGAAACTGAGGAAGGCTTTCCTATCTCTCCTTGCTATTCTTTGGAACTCTGCATTGAGATGCTTATATCTTTCCTTTTCTCCTTTGCTTTTCACTTCTCTTCTTTTCACAGCTATTTGTAAGGCCTCCCCAGACAGCCATTTTGCATTTTTGCATTTCTTTTTGATGGGGATGGTCTTGATCCCTGTCTCCTGTACAATGTCACGAACTCATTCCATAGTTCACCAGGCACTCTGTCTATCAGATCTAGACCCTTAAATCTATTTCTCACTTCCACTGTATAATCATAAGGGATTTGATTTAGGTCCTACCTGAATGGTCTAGTGGTTTTCCCTACTTTCTCCAATTTAAGTATGAATTTGGTGATAAGGAGTTCATGATCTGAGCCACAGTCAGCTCCCGGTCTTATTTTTGCTGATTGTATAGAGCTTCTCCATCTTTGGCTGCAAAGAATATAATCAATCTGATTTCAGTGTTGACCATCTGGTGATGTCCATGTGTAGAGTCTTCTCTTGTGTTGTTAGAAGAGGGTGTTTGCTATGACCAGTGTGTTCTCTTGGCAAAACTCTATTAGCCTTTGCCCTGCTTCATTCTGTATTCCAAGGCCAAATTTGCCTGTTACCCCAGGTGTTTCTTGACTTCCTACTTTTGCATTCCAGTCCCCTATAATGAAAAGTTCATCTTTTGGGGGTGTTAGTTCTAAAAGGTCTTGTAGGTCTTCATAGAACCGTTCAACTTCAGCTTCTTCAGCGTTACTAGTTGGGGCATAGGCTTCGATTACCAGGATATTGAATGGTTTGCCTTGGAAACAAACAGAGATCATTCTGTCACTTTTGAAAGATTACATCCAAGTACTGCATTTTGGACTGTTTTGTTGACCATGATGGCTACTCTATTTCTTCTAAGGGGTTCCTGCCCACAGTAGTAGATATAATGGTCATCGGAGTTAAATTCATCCATTCCAGTCCATTTTAGTTCACTGATTCCTAGAATGTCGAGGTTCACTCTTGCCATCTCCTGTTTGACCACTTTCAATTAGCCTTGATTCACGGACCTAATATTCCAGGTTCCTATGCAATATTGCTCTTTACAGCAATATTCTCCTTGGAAGGAGAGTTATGACCAACCTACATAGCATATTAAAAAGCAGAGACATTACTTTGTCAACAAAGGTCCATCTAGTCAAGACTATGGTTTTTCCAATGGTCATGTATGGATGTGAAAGCTGGACTGTAAAGAAAGCTGAGCACCGAAGAATTGATGCTTTTGAACTGTGGTGTTGGAGAAGACTCTTGAGAGTCCCTTAGACTGCAAGGAGATCCAACCAGTCCATTCTAAAGAAGATCAGTCCTTGGTGTTCATTGGAAGGACTGATGCTAAAGCTGAAACTCCAATACTCTGGCCACCTCATGCGAAGAGTTGACTCATTGGAAAAGACACTGATGCTGGGAGGGATTGGGGGCAGGAGGAGAAGGGGATGACAGAGGATAAGATGGTTGGATGACATCACTGACTCGACAGACATGAGTTTGAGTGAACTCCAGGAGTTGGTTATGGACAGGGAGGCCTGGTGTGCTGCGATTCATGGGGTCGCAAAGAGTTGGACACGACTGAGCGACTGAACTGAACTAAGAAACTGGAATAAAACATTTCAAATGGCTAAAACAGCAACCAACATTAACAACAAATACACAACGCTGCCCAAACTGAATGGCTTAGACCTTGCCCTTTCAGATAGTCAGGGAAGACCTCACTGAATTTTCTTTTGGCCAGTTGGTTTTGAAGATCTCTTTCTTTTTATAGCAGTCTTATAAAAGGGAACAATCAAAAATCAATAATGCAAACAAACAAACAAACAAACCAGAGAGCAAGAGAAGAGAAACCAGACAGTCAGGGGGCTTGAAGTTTAAATTAGAATACAATGGTTTAATGCTCCCGAAGACCAGACTATTGTTTCTTATCAGATTTCCCCTTGAACGAGCAATTGTGAAGCCAGCCTGTCCAGAGCAATGAGTTGTCACTCGGCCAGATGAGCAAACACCATTGATTTTAATGTGTGTGAGGGAAACAGGGCCCAACCCTCCCTCCACCTGCCTTGTTCTGCTGACTCTACTCAGCGGAAAATGACACCTCGTTTGGTTAAGGCTGAAGTGGAATACAGCCTCTGTACTCTGACATCGAATTAACCCTAGAGGACACGATTCTGGGAGAAGTAGCAAAGGATAGTTTTATTGCTTTGGCAACAAGGGGGGCCCTGCAGACTAATGCCCTCAAAACTGAGTGTCCCAACCTAAGGGTAGGGTAGGGGAATCATGAGGAGTTTTATAGTCAAGGGGACAGAGTTATAGATAAGGATAGGGGTGCAGGGAGGGCCAGCATTCCTTTGATCCAGAGAGCATCTGGCATCAGGTGATGATGGGCAGAACTGTGACCTCTTCTGTTCTGAAATAAAGGGTAAGCTCACCAAGTAGCTAACATCTTACATTTGGTGGGGCTTTTAGTTCAGCAGAAGAGCTCAAAGACACTTTTATATGCATCCCTTGAGGGAGAGCCAAGACTCTGCCCTCAAGGCTGTGCTATTGTTTCTTGGCTGCCCCTTCCTTGTCTCTGCATCCCCTCCCTTCTCTGATAAGCAACTTGTTTGAACCTCCCCTTTGGAACTCAGGAAAGGAAACACAGGTGCCCAGGAGGCCCACAAGGTCCTGCTTGGTTTCAAGGCTTTGAGGAAAGCATTAATTGTCCAACGAGAACCAATTGTACATCCAGTATCCACTGGATGGAAGGGTTCTCTACCAGACCGTGCCCAGGAGTTTCCAAGTACAGGGTACATGCTGATCAGGGAATGTGGGCTGTTGGAATGGAGGTCCCAGTGTAGGAAGGACTAGGGAAGGGGTCACACTTCCCTGTGAGGATGTGGAAAGGAAGAACTAATGCACCATCTCCTGGAACTCTGGGACAACCACCAGCTGGGAGGTCCGCACTGGCCAGGGCTGGACAGGGGATGATAAGTAAGGCCAGCAGCATGGGCAGGACTTGCTTCAGGGGCCTTATAATCCATGCCCAGCCTCAACGCCTCCATCCACAAGAACGAATGAGTTGAAGAGTTTGCATTGATTGGAGGGTTTACCAGTGATAACTAGTTATCAGAAATTAGAGGCCATCAGGCAGAGAGATAGAGGCAGTTCCCAACAACGAAATAGCCTCCCTCCAAATCCCCCAAAGAGATTCCAGGGCATTACCAGTCATTTCTGCTGATCCAACAGGCAGGGGTTTTCTCTTCAAAGACCACGACCTTAGGTCTGTGGCCTTCTCTGTTTACTTGGTTAATTAGTAGACATCAATAAATATTCATAGCACTCACTGATGAATACTTTGTACCAGCTGGGGAGAAGACAGCTGCAATAAACGCACTGCACTAATACGAGAAGCAACTGCAGTTAACAAATTTTCAGAAATTCGTTACAGAAGGAGCTTGCATAAGCCCAACAAAGATGAGACAGAGAATATTGGACACATGATCAAGTAAGTGTCCTCTGCACTTTCCTAAATAGTTTGTTAACCTTGTACTCAGGAGAGGGAAGATCAGTCTTTGTGTTAGAGGATACACTGACCAACACTGCTCACCCTGGCCAGGCACCTTAGTAACCTCTTGCATGAGTTATCTTACATAAGGAGGTCCTGGTAAGGAATGCAGAACTAACAAGCTAACACCAACCTGAAGAAATCGGGAGAGATTGAAAGCAGAGAGGAGACACCAGTCTATATGTCCTACCAACTTCTAGAATCCAACTTTCTGGCATCCGTCTTGCCTGAGTGATGAGTGCACCACCAGCAAGGACCCTGAGTCAGAATAATTGTCTAGAGACAACCCAGAAACCAATCCCATCGCCATAAAAACCTGAGACTGCAAGTCACTGTGGCAGAGTAGTTCTGGGTGCCTTTTCTCTGCTGCTGTCTGCCCAGGCACCTCTTCTCAATAAAATCTCTTGCTTTGTCATCACGTTGTCTCCTTGGACAATTTATTTCTGAGCATTAGACAAAAACCCACACTCAGGTCCTGGAGGGGTCCCTTTTCCTGCAAAATTTGTAATGAGAAAGGCCCCAGTCTTGAAGCTGAACTCTGAGGTGTGGTTCTCTTAACAACACAGAGTGTTGACTTAGCCCCCAAATTGAATAATCCTAAATTTGAATAACCCCTGATGGTTCTGAAAACTTTTCCATCTGCATTTAACAGTCAACAGAGGAGTGACAGTAAGAAGCTGAGAGCCCCAAGAACTTGATGAGGAGGGAATATAGTTGTCCTCTGAGAGTTAAACCTAGTAAAATTCACACACAATGGAAGTGATTAGGCAACTGTGAAAGTCAAGAGATTATCTGTAATTGTAGGACTCGAGTGTTTGAGAATATCCAAAACGCTAGTCAAGGTGGTTTTGGGTTCTGGGAGCAATCTCAGGGAGATAAAATGGGAGTGAGACTGTAATTTGGTAAGAAGAAACGTAATCAGTTTTATTGTGGCCTCCTCGGAGAAGGACCATTTCAAAGGCTGGCCTGTCAGGCCATCCTTCTGACAGGCAAATACAGACTGTGGAGACAGATGTGTCAGCCTGTTCCTCCCAGTAAACATTTGAGTCAGGATTATTTTTTCTGCTTCTGATTCTGTGATCCTCAAACAATCTTCTGATAATTTTCTTTTGCCCATAGAATTTGCTGGAAGAGAAAGAATGGTCTGGAGAGGCAGGGACAACTTCAAACCCTCCGTTCCAGAGCCGTTTCTACTGATGCCTCTGAAGATGTGTTACTGTGAATCCATCCAGTAGGGTACAGTAGATGAGATCTGGGATCCAGGAAGAGGGCAATTTTCTAAGAAAAATGGCAGTTTCCCCAGACCATGCTTTTAAGGAAAGATAGGTGTTGAATCAGCCTCTTCTCTCAGAAAGGCAGCAACTGGTTCTCTAATCCCCGCATGTATGGCAGAGATCTTATTATTACCTGTCCTATGTATCATTGAGGAACTAAGCTCAGTCATTGAGTTCTGGTTCAAGGTCACGAAGCACGTGGGATTTTGACTTTACAACACCACGAGACTCCCTTGGTACAGAGGTCTTCACATCACAGAAAGAGTCACAAATGATTCCAAAATCCCCACCAGTCTTTTTGAAAGCCCAGACAAAGGCTCCCCACAATCCTAGTTAAAAGGGCTGACCAGTGGAAGTCAATCCCTCAATCAGATTTTCTTTTTAAAGACAGAGGTCAAAAGGAGGTATTCCGAAAACACCCCTTCTGCCTGCTGTTCCACGTCCTGGCTGTTTCAATCTCTGGCTCCTTTCTGGGTCCTCAGGTTCATTACCAAGACCCTGAGCAACTGGGGCCTCTTGCTGAGGGCCAGGCGGCATGGCCAGGAGGGATCTGTCGGCTCCCTCTGAGTTGGTCCCTTCAGCATTCCCTCACTGTCACCTATGGACCTGGAGCCCATGAGCGAACAACAGCATGCCGTGGGGTCAGGCAGTTCTGGGTGGTCAGAGGAGCAGACCTGCCCTCCACCCGCCCCCTCCTCCATTGGCCATCCTCAGTCATGGCTACCAGACACCCACTGGTCAGTGTCCTGGGGAGATATAACCACAGGGGCACCTCTCTCCACAATCTCTATAGCTGTGCTCTTGGATAATTAGCCCTTCAGTATCACCTCCAACATCCAAGCTTTCTCAGGGTCACAGACCATCTTAATGAGCTGGTGGTAACAGCAGAGCCTGGGCATTTTACAGGGCAGATTAGATTCTGAGTTGTCCCTTGGAGCTTCTTCTCCTTGGTCTGGATTCCCCACCAAATCCTAATTCCTCCCTTTACTCAGACCAGGACTCTTGCTTGCCTCCTCACAAAGCGTTTCTCTCCCCAGAAGAGTCTTAGAAGTCCTCCTCTTCCCCCATCTCAGCAACCCTTTCCAGTCTACCAGCTCCCTTCTTTGCATTCTCTCTGGGGAAATTTTTCCCATTTTAAATTTCTATCACCATCATTCAATGTCTGTTCTGCTTCCATTTCTTAAAGCCCCAGGGCAGCCCAATCAAAACCCCAGCCAACCAGTGTCCTTGCTCCATATGTTCCTTTTTTCCTCACCTCCTGATTTTAGCACTCACTCTACCACCTTTTAAAGCATTTGTGCTTGACCTGCAAGAGTGCTTCCTGTGCTTGATTTATTTCAGAGAAACGAGGTTCTAATTATGGCACATTCGTGCAACAGAATGCTATGTAGCCATTCCAAATGATGGGGTAAGAAGAAAATGTAATGAGGTGGAAAAATGTTCACAACAATACATTCACTGAAAAAAAGAGTCTACAAAACATTGTGTACAAAATTTGCATTTTTTTAAAGTGTGAATTTATGCCTACATGACCGAAAGCATCTGTTCCTAAATAATGGTCATGTGGTCACCTAAGTATCTGGGCTGTGTCATGATTGCAAATGTTAGCTTCTATATAATTTTCTGTATTTTCTAATTGGTTTCACAACTAGGAAAGAATACTTTTGTAACGAGAAAAAAACTCAATAAATATGTGTTTGTTTGTTTGTTTTTCTTGAAATACCAGAAAATATCTCTCCATCCCCTCTCTCCTCTGTGGCCTTTCTGGCTTTATTCATATTGGCAGGTGGACTTGTTTTTCTCAGTAAATAAGCCAATTGAAATATGACTCAATTTATGCAAGCAGACTGTGGTTGTTGGTAACACACACACACACACAAAAGGTGTCATCACCAAGCAATGATCTCTCTGGTTTTCAGAAAGACACTGTCTTCTCCAGTCTGGCTTGCTCTATGCTTGGGTCTGCTCAGCTGTTCATGAAGGCACAATGGGGGATGTTGCTATCTGAATTCTTACATATACTAGAATCCTCTCTTTGCCTCGGAGAGGCAGTATTGTATAGGGGTTACCGGTGTTGTTATTTTTATAATTCCTAGATTGACAACTTGGTTTTACATTTCAGCTCTGCCACTTACTGACTATTGACTTTCTGAACGTTGGTTTCCCCATCTGCAAATTGATAATAATGACAACACCCACTTACAAGGTTGCTTTGAAGACTGAATAAATATAATCAAGTGCTTAGCGTGGTGCTTGGAATATCGTAAATATTTAACAAATAGACTCATTATTAACCCCTGAAGAACCTTATTTCCTTAGAGAGAGAAGACTTTGAATGGTTTTTAGTCTTGTATGATTGAACTTGAGGAAAAGGCATAAAAGCAGATTTTGACAACTTAGAGAGGACAAAGAAGGGATGGCTTAAACTGGATGGTTCTGCTCTCTTGTTTCTGTTTCAGAAATATTTATGGACACAGAGCCCCAGAACATAAATAGTTTAAATTCCTTCAAAAGAGGCCTTCTTTAAAAAGATCACTCTTGACCTGTCTAACTTTTCTGTGCCCTGAGCAAGAGACCACGTTCCAATAATGATCTGCTCAAAATCAACAGAAATTCTGCCCTTTGGTTTAGGGGAACAGGACCTGAGGGTTGAAAGGAACCTTAACTCAATGGATGCTTGAATCTTTCCTAAAACATACACTCTGTGTCATCATCAAATCTGTGCTTTACAAGTCATGTCATGACGGGACACTCATTAAGGTAACTCTGAATTGAAGTTCTTCCTTGTATTAAATCTATGTGTTTTGTAGCTTGCAACTTGTTGAAAGCTACATTTCTAACACTTGGAAGGAAAAGAAAATGCTAATCCTTTCCCCTCCATGAGATTCTTTCAAATATTTGCAGCCAGGGCCAGTGTATTTCTCTCAGCCTAATCTTTTCAGACTAGACAGCACTAATTTCCAAGATAATTGCCTACATGTAAGGCTTTGTGGACCTCCGCCCTTCTGGGTCCTCTCCTCCAGACTTGGTCTAGCAAAATATGGCACCTAGAAAACATTCCTCCATCTGTGACTTCACTTACACAGGATGTAACAAAATGGTTACCTCTTACTTTAAGCAGGGCAGTTTTGTTCCAGTAGTCAAGAGTGTGTTTGCTTTTAGGTGACCTCAATGAATTTACTCTCAACTAAATCCTAGGCATTGTTTGTTTTCCTTTACAACTACTACATTGCTGAAGCTGAAGCTCCAATACTTTGGCCCCTTGATGTGAAGAGCTGACTACTCATTGGAAAAGACCCTGAATCTGGGAAAGATTGAAGGCAAGAGGATAAGAGGCAGCAGAAGATGAGATGGTTAGATAGCATCACTGACTCAAAGAACACAAACTGGAGCAAACTCCAGGAGATAGTGGAGGACAGAGGAGCCTGGGATGCTACAGTCCATGGAGTTGCAAAAAGTCAGACAAAGCCACTGAACAACACCAGCAGTGTTATAGTCATGCCATCCTATGATTGTGGAGTTAAGCCCTCTAAGCTTAATAGAGGATATTACATTCTCCTTGGTTAAATTTCATCAGTTTAGATTAATTTCATTCTTTTCAGCTTATCAAGAACTTTGGGAACTTGATTCTGTCATCCAGCATATTCACTAACCATCCCAAATTTGTGTCATCCACAAATTTGATGACTATTGCTTCCATCTTCATAGAAGTCACAGATTAAGATTTTGACTAGCATTGAGATAAGTCAGAGCCCTGAGAAAGGTCACTGAAAACCTCTCTCTAGTTTATCACCAATGTGAATTTTTGCATTCTTCACTAAGTTATTATGTCTAAAATCCTTTTATCCTTTCTTTGTATTTCTTAGGCTAGGCTAGACTAAGGCAGGATAGGATAGATAGAATGTAATGCGATGTAATTTTCTTTTTCAAAATGTCCTAATGAAATCCAGAAAGGCATTTTCCAGATCTACTAATCTAAAAGCTTTACTTAGACCAAAAAAAAAAAAAAAAGTTAAGTCTGACATGATGTGCTCTGTGAGAACTCACTCTGGAATGTAGAATTCTCTCTTTCGTTTTCTGGATATTCTTAAACTTTGCTTTTCTATAACCAATTTTGCAATTTTGTTTTGTTTTGTTTTGTTTTCTCATTCCTTTTTTGAAAATTGTCCTGACACTGATTCTCTGGTCTCCTAACAATTCTGTTCTTGAAGATTCCTCAAAGATCCCAGCAACCTCAGAAATGTGAGTTAGACAGTTGTGATGTTTAAGGTGCTGAGTCCAGGAAGTTTACATATGTTTAAATCACTCAAACTTTGGTCATAATTTATTTATTTATAATAAGTTTACCCATTAGGAGCTGAGAAAAGCAAACATATAAACAAATAGAAAAAAAAAGTTGGAAAATAAATTTGTTGCTTTGGGTTTGGGATGATTACTTAACTGTAATCCCAAAGGCCCCAAAACCAGAAGGGGAAAAACTGATGGATATTACTACAAAATTAATTTGGGACAACTCTGAAGGGTCCTCCCAGCTCCAAGCTTCCTGTGGGCTGGCTGAGACTTCTGCTATTGCCACATCATGATTGCCTTCCCCCTCTGCCCAGTCCTGCATCCTTTACTCCTTTTGAGGAGTGATTCCTGAGAGTACTCCCCATAAACCTCCTGCACACAAATCTCCATCTCAAAGTCTGCTTTCAAGGAGCCTGAACTAAGACAGTTGGTATCAAGAAGCAGACTTAATTTTTTTTAATTATTTATGTATTTAATCTTTGGTTGTGTTGGATCTTCATTGCTGTGCATGGACTTCCTCTGGTTGCATTGAGCAGGAGCTGCTTTCTAGTTACTACGCACTGGCTCCTCATTGTGGTGACTTTTCACACCTGGCTGGCTACAGCCCATGGGGTCGCAAAGAGTTGGACACGACTGAGTGACTTAATCTCAGTACACACCCCTACATTGCGAGATGGATTCTTAGCTACTGGACCACCAGGGGAGCCAAGAAGCAGACTCTAAAATGGGATTTTGGAATAGTATATCTGGGTAGATCTAGCTGTAAATGAGGCCTGCCACTGGAGGTAGCTGGAGTCCAAATAGCCCCTAATGTGCTGTAGTAAGAGTTATTACAGTTTTTACCAGGTGGTAAACTGGGATAAGATACCAGTGGGAGGGGAAGCACCGGAGGTTGAAATATCTCAAGGATTTGAGAAGTATCAGAAAGCAGTCACTTTCAAGCCTATGGGATTGAACGGCTGTTGCTGAGTGCTATTAATGCCTTGGAGAGAGACAGTGAAGACTGAGGGTGATTAATCACCAATTTAAGGCAAAGTGTAAAAGTCAGAGGGCCTCCTTAGCAGTATATACAGAGGGCCCTCTCCTGCAGAAGCAGGCAGAAAAAGTCAAAAATCAGGTCACAAGCTTAATTATAAAGACTTGTTGTTGAATTGCGAAGTT
>NW_011494789.1:2824253-2832953 GCF_000754665.1 Bison bison bison
TCAGTTGTGTCCAACGTTTTGCAACCCCATGGACTGCAGCATGCCAGTTTTCCCTGTCCTCCACTATCTCTCGGAGTTTGCTCAAATTCCTGTCCATTGAGTCAGTGATGCTATCTAATAATCTCATCTTCTGCCACACCCTTCTCCTTTTGCCTTCAATCCTTCCCAGCATCAAGGTCTTTTTCAATGAGCCAGCTCTTCGCATCTCATGGACCAAATATTGGAACTTCAGTTTCAGCATCAGTCCTTCCAGTGACTAGTCAGGGTTGATTTCTTTAGGATTGACTGGTTTGATCTTGTGGTCCAAGGGACTCTCAGGAGTCTTTTCCAGCACCACAATTAGAAAGCATCAATTCTTCGGTGCTCAGCCTTCTTTATGATCCAACACTCACATCCACACATAACACTGGAAAAATTATAAGGATAGCAAGACATTAGAGAAGTTTGAATTCTGAGTCTCAACAAGTCTGCCCCACCAAGTTCAGAAATATGACTGAGAAACAGTGGAAACCTAGGTGTTAGGATGGGGACATTGGTGTTGACAAACTCAACCTGGAAACCCCATATTCTCCAGAATTCTAGAAATGGCCCACTCTTACCTATTAGAAGATGACTCTCTCCCTCCTCTTGCTTAAAAGTGTTGCAAAGGCCTCTTATTTGTCAAACACACTCTTCCTTGAGGATATAACCCTACCTGGCTTTCTTGGTGCAAGACCCATAGTTAAGGTCATGTCTCAGTATAAGATAACTGGGAAGTTCTGGGCCCACCAAGGGAGAAAGGGGGTCACATGTCAAAGGGGCTGTAAGATCTATCTATGTGTAGCAGCAAGAGATGGGACTGGTTCCTGAGAGTTTTAGGTCAAGGATAGTGGATCATAAAGTGTGATAAAAGGGAGCTTATTCATATGGGTAGATCCTTCCAGGACACATGCTAGAGTGACCCATGCTAAATGAAGAAGAAATGCCAAAACTGTAGTGGCAGATGATGGAAAAAATTCTGAGAAGTGGTCATGCTAGAATGAATACACTATGAAAAGCATGATACTCTCAGCTGACAGGGTTCCATGTGAGAGCCTAAAGGACACTTTATTCATCAAAGCAGTAAGGAATATGCAGGTGAGAACATAGGTGTCTCTCCAAAATTTGTATATTGATGCCCTAAACACTTGTTGTTCTGTCACTCAGTCATGTCTGACTGTTTGCAACCCCATGGACTGTAGCATGCCAGGCTTCCCTGTCCTTCACTGTCTCCTGGAATTTGCTCAAACTCTTGTCCACTGAGTCTGTATTTTGGAGGTCAGGTCTTCGGAAGTAATTTAGGCTAACTAAAGTCATAAGGTTGGGATTCTAAGGTTATAAGATTAGAAAGCAAATTCTCTCTCTCCCTATCCCCATGGGGCATACACTGGCAAAAGGCACAATAAAATGTGGGACATAGTAAAAAGGTGGCCATCTGCAAGCCAGACAGAAAGCTCTCACCAGAAACTGAATTGGCTAGAACCTTGGTCTTGGATTTCTAACCTTGAGACCTATGAAAAATAAATTTCTTTTTAAGCACCCAGTCAATGGTATTTTGTTATGGCCTCCAGGAGGTTACTAACAGAGAAAGATACTAAAATTCTTGAAAAGTTCAAGGCTTGGCTGATCTTTGCAGACTGGAGCTGCAAAGAGAAGAGTATGTTATGGAACTGAACTCCCTAGTAGGAACAGAGATGACAGAGTCATGAAATAATAGAGGCCAAGGAGTGGCATTTAACCATCCAAAGTAAGGGGAGTACAATGTCATAATGATTGACAAGGTCAGTGTGGCAGCCAGGTAGAGGTCTGACCTGCAGAATGCTGTGAAGATTAAGGGACTTGTCATATTAGTAAAATCTTTTTGAGGCCAGTGTCTGGGGCATGCCAGGATATTCCCTTCAATATAAAGAGCAAATGATTGTGTTGCCCATATTGCAACAATAAGAAGGAAGCACAATGCTTTATTGGCCTCTTCTGTGCTAGAGGAAGCATATGCTACACTGGTGAATACGGTGCCAATCCATGTCATGGCTGAAATGGAAGGCTTCCAGCTTTGAATGGGGCATAGAGCAGGAAAAGGCTCTGTAGCAGGTCACACTGCTGTGCAAGCAGCCTTAAAGAGTGTGCCACAGACCTCGCACACCCTGTGGTACGATGGGTATCTGCAGAGAGAAAAGACACCAGGTGGCATTTATAGTAAGTCCTCATGGAAGAATCAAAATGTATCAAGGCAAGGCCACCTGCAGCAAAAACTGATAGTAGTAGTAGTAGTAGTGGTAGTGAAAGGCATTCACTCATATCCGACTCTTTGCAACCCCCTGCACTATAGCCTGCCAGGCTCCTCAGTCCATGGAATTCTCCAGGCAAGAATACTGGAGTGGGTAGCCATTCCCTTCTCCAGGGTATCTTCCCAACTCAGGGATCAAACTCAGGTCTCCTGTATTGCAGGCAGATTCTTTACTGTCTGAAACACCAGGAAAGCTAATACTACTGTTCAAAAACCACCCTAATGGCAGAAAGTGAGGAGGAATTAAGAGCCTCTTGATGAAGGTGAAAGACGAGAGTGAAAAAGCTGGCTTAAAACTCGATATTCAAAAAACAAAGATCATGGCATCCAGTCACATCACTTCATGGCAAATAAAAGGAGAAACAATGGAAACAGTAATAGATTTTATTTTTCTGGACTCCCAACTTGCTATGGATGGTGACTGTAGCCATGAAATTAAATTTACTCCTTGGAAGAAAAGGTATGACCAACATAGACAATGTATTAAAAAGCAGAGACATTACTTTGCCTACAAAGATCCTTGTAGTCAAAGCTATGGTTTTTCCAGTAGTCATGTACAGATGTGAGAGCTGAACAATAAAAAAGGCTGATCACCAAAGAATTTATTCTTTCAAACTGTGATGTTAGAGAAGATTCTTGAGAGTCCCTTGGACAGCAAGGAAATCAAAGCAGTCAATTCTAAAGAAAATCAAACCTGAATCTTCATTGGAAGGACTGATGCTGAAGCTGAAACTCTAATACTTTCGCCACCTGATGAGAAGAACTGACTGATTTGAAAAGACCCTGATGTTGGGAAAGGTTGAGGGCAGGAGGAGAAGTGGGTGACTGAGGACGAGATGATTGGATGGCATCACCAACTCAGCGGACATGAGTTTGAGCAAACCCAGGAAGTGGTGAAGAACAGGTAAGCCTGGCATGCTCCAGTCCATGGGGTTGCAGAGAGTCAGACACACTGAGTAGCTGAACAACAACAACTATTCAAAAACCAGCTACTAGCTTGGACAAAGGACACTGATAGAAATTGAACATCTGTCTGTGGGGCATCAAGTGGCTATGCAGGAGAACTACCTTTCATAAGCTGAATTCTACCAGGTCCCCCAAGTAGTAACTGTAGGCAGATTCAGCAACAATCCATTACAAGGTTGAAATAGCTCCAAGTCAGGCACGAGCAGAGCCAGAAGGCAGAACAGATCAATCATAGCCCTGTTTCTCACCATTGTTATACAGCATCTCTCTGTAAGTTCACACTTATGGCAGTGTATGGCAGTGTGAGCTCCCTTTCAGCTCACACTGGCATAATGATCAGCTGATAAAGGAGAAAGAAGATTGAACTTGATCATGGATAGATTGGTTGGGTGTGTGACTGGAAACTGAAAACAAACTTTTGCTGGAGTATAGCCCCATTCAGAGGTGGTCCTGGAAGATGGCCTTGAGGAGAAATACTACCAGCAGGAAAGATCTTTGCGTAATCCACCTGGATATTTACCTTGAGTGGAAAGAAAAGTGGCCTGAAATAAGACTACATGTGGTCTTGTGGGCAATAATGAAAGGCTTGGCCAGTTGGTCAATGGATTGTAAACACACACACACACACACACACACACACACACACAGAAATTGGAAGATTGAAACAAGAAAAAATGAGGAGGAATCTTGTAGAATGACCTAAATGAGTGGCCTGAAATGTGAAGATTATTATGTTATATGGCAATGTTCTTCAGAGAGACCAAAATAATAAAGCCAACAATAACTTTACTCAGACTTTGTTCATGACACCCTAACTTGCACACTGGGTTCATAAACACAGTAACCATGACCGGAATGGATACCATACATGGGCTCAACAGCATGGGCTCCCACTTACCAAGGCTAAATTAATTCTTGAAGCTGCCAAATGTCTACTCTGTTTACAACAGAGACAAATGCTGGGCCTGCAATATGGCATCAGTCCTAGAGGAACCCAACTTGACACTTGGTGGTAAATGGGTTATGGGAAATAGGTGGGGAAACAGTGTCAGACTTTATTTTTTGGGGCTCCAAAATCACTGCAGATGGTGATTGTAGACATGGAATTAAAAGACACTTACTCCTTGGAAGGAAAGTTATGACCAACCTGCTGCTGCTGCTGCTAAGTCCCTTCAGTCGTGTCCGACTCTATGCGACCCCATAGACGGCAGCCCACCAGACTCCCTTGTCCCTGGGATTCTCCAGGTAAGAACACTGGAGTGGGTTGCCATTTCCTTCTCCAGTGCGTGAAAGTGAAAAGTGAAAGTGAAGTCGCTCAGTTGTGTCTGACTCTTAGCGACCCCATGGACTGCAGCCTACCAGGCTCCTCCATCCACGGGATTTTCCAGACAAGAGTACTGGAGTGGGGTGCCATTGCCTTCTCCGATGATCAACCTAGATAGCATATTAAAAAGCAGAGACGTTACTTTGTCAACAAAGGTCCGTCTAGTCAAGGTTATGGTTTTTCCAGTGGTCATGTATGGATGTGAGAGTTGGACTCTGAAGAAAGCTGAACGCCAAAGAATTGATGCTTTTGAACTGTAGTGTTGGAGAAGACTCTTGAGAGTCCCTTGGGCTGCAAGGAGATCCAACCAGTTCATTCTGAAGGAGATCAGTCCTGGGTGTTCTGTGGAAGGACTGATGCTAAAGCCGGAACTCCAGTACTTTGGCCACCTCATGCGAAGAGTTGACTCATTGGAAAAGACTCTGATGCTGGGAGCGATTGGGGGCAGGAAGAGAAGGAGACAACAGAGGATGAGATGGCTGGATGGCATCACTGACTCGATGGACATGAGTTTGAGTGAAATTCGGTAGTTGGTGATGGACAGGGAGGCCTGGCGTACTGCGATTCATGGGGTCGCAAAGAGTGGGACATGACTGAGCGACTGAACTGAACTGAAATGAACTGAGGTCTTCTGCCCTGGAAGGAGCAGATTTATCTTGATGGCATTAACAAATATTCTGGTTATGAGTGTGCCTTCCCTGACCAGAGGCCCTTAGCCAGCACAATGGATCAGTGTTTAATCCACTGACATGGGATCCTCCAAAATATCTTAGAACAACACATCCACTTTATGGCCAACAAGGGAAGGCAGGGACACAAGACCATGAGACTTACTCAGCCTATTATTATACTTCAGAACTGCCAACTTGATAGGGCAAGAATATAGTCTTTTGAGGACACAGGTGAGGTGCCAGCTTTATGATGATAATCTGAACTTATGGGGACTATTTTCCATGGCACAATATACTTTTCTATTGCCTAAATCAATATCCATTATATATTTATATATAATCTCTATATATAAAAATATTGTAGAAATGGGTACAGAAACTGAAGAATGGTCATTGGAATAGCCTTGCTTAACATCACTGGAAGTGACACTTTGAGCAAGCTTTCATTAAAACTTATTCTATTGCTGCTTTGTGACCTCTTTGGGCTTTTAACCATGAAAGCAGCAGGCAGAGAAAGCGGTCATCATCTCAAGAAGTTAATTAACACTAACCACCAAGAGGAGATAGGGTCACTTGCTATACAATGAAAGCAAAGAGAAATATATTTGTTACTTCAGTGATCCACAGGAGTTTCTCTTGACACTTTTCTACCCATTTGACTACAAATGGACATGTGCTCCAGTTACAGCCCCCAAAGGGTTTGATGACCATAAGTTTAAATCCCCCAAGGATAAATGAATGGGTCACTCCAGTCTGTAAGTCTCATAGACCAGCGAAGGTCCTGGCTCAGGGTTAGAAAAATCTAAAGTATATATAAAGTGGGGAGAAAATAGGTTTCCTGAGGAAATGAGAAACTTGGTGAACGTGAATCTCCATCTCAGAATCAATTTCCAGGGAACTTGACCTAAGATAGTGTTCATCATTTCATGATTATCAATCTACCCACTTCTGTAATTTTCCCCTACTATGCTCAGTCACTCATATGTGAGCACAGAGGAGGTGGGTTGCTTCTTTTCAGATGAAGAGGGACTGATGGATAAAAACGGGGTTCAGAGACATGAAAGTTTGAGATCAGTGTACCTACGCATGGAAGTATTTGAGTAACTAGGGTAGAAGGATGTTGTTTAGTTGCTAAGTTGTGTCTGACTCTTTGTGACCCCATGGACAGGCTCCTCTGTCCATAGGATTTCCCAAGCAAGAATACTGGAGGGGGTTGCCATTTCCTTCTCCACGGGATCTTCCAGGTTTGATCCCTGGGTGTCTTGCATTGGTAGGCGCATTCTTTACCACTGAGCCACCTGAGAAGGTCTGGGGTAGAAGGATAGCAGATTTTAATATAAAGGTGAATGTTCAAGTTCATGTATTTTGGAGGCAAAGTTTGCAGTGCTCATGTGTCCCACCATCTGGTACTGGAGCAAATGGCTCAGTAAGAAGGTCACCGAACAAAGAAATCAAGAAACCTGATGTCTAACGTGTGGTCCGTGTGGTTGTTAACTTTGCCTAAGACAAAGAAGGGCAAGTATTGAAAAGTAGATGGTGAATCAAGCGTTAAATCTTAACAAATAAAGAAGCATGATGAAGAACGCCTCAAATGATTATTAGGGAAAGGGGAGAAAGTGCTGTGGTCGTGGGATTTGAGCCTCAAAGGCTAAGGGCTTTTACAAAAGGGATGGAGGAACCGTTTGGTAGTGGCTGTGGGAGGCAAAGAGAAGGGTTACCAAATATCCCAATGCAGGATTACAATGAATTTAAGACAAAAGATCTCCATTTGATAAAAGTCAGCCAAGTTTTAGTTAGAGCAGGAGACAAGAGAGGAACCAAAGAGGTTAACATTATTTATCTAGAGCACACATAATGCAAGTGATAGAATTAGGACCCAACTCCAACAAGCCTCACACTGAGTTTTCACAGAAGGGAAATACAAAGAAAATGTGCAAATTATATCTTGTGCTCCTGTTGATGTTACACCAGTTAATAAGTGCTTGGTGGTCAAATACCTTTGAGAAATGTCAACATAAGCTATTGTAAAGTATAATCAGTCAAAGATACTACTAGGTAGATGATGGAGGTCTTCACATCAAACAGAAGATGGAAAAAGGGGCTTCCTTGGCTATCCAATAGTTAAGACTCTATGCTTCCACTGCAGGGGGCATAGGTTTGATGCCTGGTTGGGAAAGTTCTCTATGCCATGAGGTATGGCCAAAGAAGAAACTATAAATAATTTTTAAAAATCAAATAAAAAAAGAAGATGGATAAAATGTTTCACAAAATACATATAAAGTAGTGCATATAAAGGCCCAATCACAAAAACATGCATGGGCTTACTGTTGGCAAACTCAGATGTCTTTTTGTATTTTCTATCCCCACTCTCAAGGGGCCAAGAATCCTTTCAAGGGGCCAAGAGTCTTCAAACTGCAGCTTGGGTCATTGGCTCTAGTTCTTGGCTTGTTATTACCTCCACTCCATAGCACTCCACACTCTGAAACTTTCTTTTTTTCCCATTTCATCAACAAGGGTTAGTCAAAGTGCACACTTGCCAGGCATTGCAGGTGAGCTAGCTTGTTCAGACTGTAAAATGTTATTAACCATTCAATAACCATTTTCCTTTAAGACAGGAGAGAAACTATATTACAGGTAACATAAATAAAAATTATAAGATACTTTTGATTTATGAATTTTAATGTGTGCAAGCAAGTATTTTTCCACTTGAAATAAAATATGATATTTAACATTTTATTGCTTTGTTTTTTATAACTTGAGGCAATTATTGATATCACTTGGGATATTTTAATTAAAATTATCATGTGTATGTGAAGGATGGTATGAGTATTAAATGATATTTTAAACTAATAACAAACAAAAAATATAGGCAGGATCCTTTAAATGCTTTAATGTGTTATCTCACCTGGAGGAATTTGAAAGAGGTCGCCTATCACCTGGTGACCAAAACTGCAATTTCTCAGCACAATGAATGTGTAGTGGTGGGAATTTTAAGCTCCACTTCAGAACAGAGAGGATTTATATTTTAGCAGGTTGTTAAACTGCTACTTACTGTTGCCTTGAAATCTTACCACCGTGATATTAGCCAATCATCTCCATATGTATTGGGACCCATCCTGCCTGTTGCTTCCCTGCAGTCACTCTGTCCCTTAAGATGACAAAAGAGGCTGCTCAGAGCTGCAGAAATGAGGTTCCATCTGGAGTCCCTTTTGTTGCTTGTTTATTTATGCTCACAACATGGGCAGTGCCCGATCCTGTCAGGGGGTGAAGCCATTCTTCAGTCCGTTCTGCTCTTTTGATCAGTAGAAGCCCGGAACAGCACGGGTTATGGCCCCTTGTCCACAGGCAGCTGCCTCCTCTGCATACCATCTCACCAAGAAGCCTTCAGCTGGCAGAGGGGACTGTGCATGCAGCTGTAGGGATTGATGGGCTCT
>NW_011494789.1:2833053-2841390 GCF_000754665.1 Bison bison bison
GATGGGCTCTTAATGCAGGGGGACAGTTGCTTTGTCTCATCTTGACAATGCTGCTATTTAAATCCTCGGGGCGGGCACCGCGACCCAACCACACAGCTAATGAGGTTGGCTCGCCCAGCTCAGTCTACCCTCTGAATGTTAGCTAATTTCAATGTCCCCGAGCACAAAGGCTCAGGAGGCCCAGGATTGTGTGGAATGGTGTACAGTGACTCTTGCTTGTGGAAGTGGGGCCCCTGGAGGTGCCAATCTTTTGGAGAGAAGTTCAAGCTAGGTACATGGGAATAGGGCAGGGGAAGCAGACAGATGAACATTTTCCAGGCTTTCTTCATAGACTGTTTTGCGTGAAGGTCCTAGAATGGACCTCCAAGCACATTTTATCAGCCTTCAAGCCTGGAGGTGGAGCAGGGGTGACTTGGCTAAAACAAATAAGAACATAAAACTTCAGGGCAACACTTCTAGACCCCTAGGTCACTGCTTCATCCCCATAGCAAAGTCCTTCACCTAGAGCCTCATCCGAAAGAGGATGACGCCCTCACTTTACTTAGGCTTAAACCATAGTTATTTTTTAGTTGCTTGATCGTGTCCGACTTTTTGTGACCCCATGGACTCTAGCTCACCAGGCTCCTCTGTCCATGGGATTTCCCAGGCAAGAAGACTGGAGTGGGTTGCCATTTCCTTCTCCAGGGGATCGTCCCAACCCAGGGATCCAACCAGAGTCTCCCGCTTGGCAGGTGGATTAGTTACCACTGAGCCAGCTGGGAGGCCCCATAAACCATTTAATCATCCTTAATTCTTCCTCCCACTTCCCGTTACCCTCTGTGCACACTCAGGCACTATTTCCTGAATTAAGCCCCATTCAGCCCTTCTTTGGGAGAAGGCAATGGCACCCCACTCCAGTACTTTGCCTAGAAAATCCCATGGATGGAGGAGCCTAGTAGGCTGCAGACCATGGGGTTGCTGAGAGTCAGATACAACTTCACTTTCACTTTCACTTTTCACTTTCATGCATTGGAGAAGGAAATGGCAACCCAGTCCAGTGTTCTTGCCTGGAGAATCCCAGGGACGGGGGAGCCTGGTGGGCCGCCATCTATGGGGTCACACAGAGTCGGACACGACTGAAGTGACAGAGCAGCAGCCCTTCTTTGCTTTCCCACCTTCACCTTGGTTAACTGCCCATGACCTCACTCCTTGACCATAACAGTAACTTTCCAAACGGTCTCCCTTCCCCTCAGAATTTGCTCCACCAGTTCACCTGCATGCTACACCTACATCCAGTTTCTGAAAACTCCTTTTCCATTTTTTAAAGGAAATGCATTTTACTTTGAAACCAAATACCAATCCTGAACATAATAACATACTAATATTGAAACTTGACCAACTGTTGTTAAAAGGACTCACAAGTTAATAAGGAAAACTCATTTTTAACTAGACATATCCATTCATCAATAAGTAATTTGCCCAAACTTCAAGAAAAGTCAGCTTAACAAGAAAAGTTCAACTTAACAAGAAAATTTCAGCTTAACGACTGAACAACAAGTCTAAAGTAATTCTTTTTATAATATATGGAAATGATTTGCCCAAGATTCAACTTTCAAAGGCATTGTGAGCTCACTTCCTACAATCTCAAACTTGAAAACTCCTTTTCTTAAAGCCTTCCTCTGCTCAAGAAATTGCTATGGCTCTTCGTGGTCACTGCAATAAGGTTTACATGTGAGGTCAAAATTCAGACCAATGACCTTTCTTATCAAATCTTCAACTGTTCCCTGTGTACCTCCTACCAACATGAGTACTTCATCCTTCCCCCTGAAACTGTAGGCGTTCTCACCTCCACGCTTAAGTAGTCCCTCCTCCTCCCATTTAGAAGTTCTCCATTTCTTTCTTCTCAGGCAAATTCTACACTCTTTCGACCCCAGACCAAGCTTCCTTCCTGCACTGAGTACTGTAACTCCTCCATCTCTCACTCCTCTGGCCTTTGACCTCCTGGAGTTTTTACTGTCTTCATTGCATATTTGAGCATATTTGTTACAATTTACCTGCATTTTAGATGTAGTTGTACAGCTGTGTCCTATGTCTTTTCAAACAATTTACAAATATTTCCACTTGGTCTCCCATGATGTCTAATAGATAACTCTACCACAACAGGTGCCTAATACGTCCTCACTATACTGAATTGTAAGCAAAGTTTGGATGTGCTTTTTCTCTCAAACCAGCATTTATTGGCACGTTCTACATGAGCCCTCCAAAAGTTGGCACTGATACTATCCTGTAACTCCTAAAACCAATTATAGGTGCCAAGTCCCTGATAAACATAAAGCAATTCAATTTCCACCTATTTCAAACAATTCAAGACTCAATCAAAATCCAGAGAGGAATCAAGACAATTCTCCAAAATTTATCATAATGGGATTGGTGTACATGGTGAAAACACATCACGGAATCTAGCATAATGTGCAATAAACTTGAAATTAACGAGAGCTCAGCCCTGTACTGTTTTGTTTTGTTTTTAATTTATTTATTTTAATTGGAGGCTAATTACTTTACAACATTGTAGTGGTTTTTGCCATACATTGATATGAATCAGCCATGGGTTTACATGTGTTTCCCATCCTGAACCCCTCTCCCACCTCCCTCCCCATCCCATCCCTCTGGGTCATCCCAGTGCACCAGCCCTGAGCACCCTGTCTCATGCATCAAACCTGGGCTGGTGATCTGTTTCACATATGATGATATACATGTTTCAGTGCTATTCTCTCAGGTCATCCCACCCTCGCCTTCTCCCACAGAGTCCAAAAGACGGTTCTATACATCTGTGTCTCTTTTTCTGTCTCGCATATAAGGTTATCGTTACCATCTTTCTAAATTCCATATATATGTGTTAGTATACTGTATTGGTGTTTTTCTTTCTGGCTTAATTCATTCTGTATAATAGGTTCCAGTTTCATCCACCTCATTAGAACTGATTCAAATGTATTCTTTTTAATGGCTGAGTAATATTCCATTGTGTATATGTACCACAGCTTTCTTATCCATTCATCTGCTGATGGACATCTAGGTTGCTTCCATGTCCTGGCTATTATAAACAGTGCTGTGATGAACATTGGGGTACACGTGTCTCTTTCAATTCTGGTTTCCTCGGTGTGTATGCCCAGCAGTGGGTCATATGGCAGTTCTATTTCCAGTTTTTAAAGGAATCTCCATACTGTTCTCTGTAGGGGCTGTACTAGTTTGCATTTCCACCAACAGTGTAAGACGGTTCCTTTTTCTCCACACCCTCTCGAGCATTTATTGTTTGTAGATTTTTGGATCGCACCCATTCTGACTGGCGTGAGATAATACCTCATTGTGGTTTTGATTTGCATTTCTCTGATAATGAGTGATATTGAGCATCTTTTCATGTGTTTGTTAGCCATCTGTATGTCTTCTTTGGAGAACTGTCTGTTTATATAACTTTTCCAAGCCTTGGTTTCCTTTTTTGTAAGATTTCATAACATCTTGCTTCTAACTGAGTGGAGGATTGAATGTGGTAGCATGTGTGAGAGCTCTTAGCACTGTCTCTGGATGTGGTGGGTGCTTGCTGCATTTTGTGTTTTCTTGCTTGTGACTGGTCACCAAGGGAAGAACTCCACACATCACTGATGGCTGTCCCATGTTGCGCAGAGGAGTCAAAGGTGATGAATAGCTACTTGCATCTTTCCAGAAGTACAAAAGGATTCACCAACCTCAAAATGTTTTAATTCATGATAGCACCATTGGCCTTAAAGAAAATACTTCTTCCCCAGCTCCATGCCCACCCATCTGACCCTTTTCTCTAAGTTCTGGAATCAGATTGACCACGCTCCAGATGCTGGCAGTCCAGCTCCATGTAGTTTCTCGGGACCTCCCTCTGTCTTGATACTTCTCTGCTGCAGAGTGGGCTGAAGCTGCAGAAACAGGCAAATGGGCAGGCAGCTGGGCAGAACTTGAATTTCACTCACCATCCTGTACCCCTCCGAAGGCAGGACTAGATGTTCACCCTGAATGGGCCTTAAACAGAGTGTTCTGTTAATTCACAAAGTACTCACAGAGCTGTCCCTAGAAAGAATAAAATATAGTGTATAGAAGCAGTTTAGAAATTATTGTAAAAAAAAAAGGGGGGAAGCATGTTACCTTTTCACTTCAGTGTAACAAACCGTCCTCCCAGGACACCCGGACCTGGGTGTGGCACCCACTTCTGCAGACCTTTAGAGAATGGTTTTCCCTCCTCTGCTCTGCAACAGGTAGGAATGGTGGCGCTAGAGATGAAGAACCTGCCGCCAATGCAGGAGACATAAGAGATGCGAGTTTAATCCCTGGGTTGGGAAGATACCCTGGAGGAGGGCATGGCACCCCTCTCAAATATTCTTGCCTGGAGAATCCCCATGGACAGAGGAGCCTAGCCGGCTACAGTCCATGCGGTCACAAAGAGTGAGACACGACTGAAGCATCTTAGGACCCAGATCTGTACCATTCACCACCATTGCCCCTGGCATCTCACGGATTTCCTTCTTTCTGAGAGAAATATGGCATTTCAGATGTGACGGCTTCTCTCTCAAGCTATGTGCTTGCTCTGATGAGTGATATCACTAGGGCTCCCTCAAGGATGGCTCGTTATGAGCAAAAACTGCTCAGATAAATCAGGGTGATCTAAGGGAGAGGAGTGGGGCTGGGGAGACTCTTTCGCTTACTCTCTACCAGACCAGCATTGCTAGGAGAATCATAGCAGAGCAGATTCCAGTGAAAGAGGGAAACCAAGGGGTCCAAGTGACAGAGCACAGAGTAGAGTCCAGGATACACCAAATCTGGTCTTTCTCTGCCTCACTGGAACAAAAAGTATCACCACCTGGTATTCTGTAAAGCAGGCTCCTCAGCTCCTGCTGCTTCCACTCTTGCAACCACCAAGTTTGTTTCCATAAGTTTATAGAAGTAAATCTTCTCTGCCTCCACTGAAGTTGCTTAGGATAAACGGTCTAATCAGGAAAGCAAGCAGGTATAACTACATTACTGTAGCTGGGGCAGAGGGATGAAAGAAAGTGGATTCTAGCAATATTTAAGGCAAAACTCAAACAATTGTAGCTGTCCACTACAACGGAGCCACCTGTCCAATAACACAGAAAAGCAAAAGTAAAAATATCAGTTTCTCAGTCATGTCTGATTCTATGGGACTCCATGGACTATAGCCTGCCAGGCTGCTCTGTCCATGGGATTCTTTATACAAAAAGACTGAAGTAGATCCCTTCTCCAGGGGATGGATCTTCCTGACGCAGGGATTGAAGCTGGGTCTCTCACATTGCAGGCAGATTCTTTACCATCTGAGCCACCAGAGAAGCAATTACATAGTGAGATCCCCATCAATGAAGCTGTCCAAGAGGGATCTGGCAGGGTCATTTGTGAGAGCATTCCCCACCGGGTGAGAGGCTGGACTAGATGGTCTCCAGTTTTAGGCATCTTCAGATCTTCTATGGGAAGGACAAACTACCCATATAAGGCGATACAGGGGACAGAAAGCAGTGTACTCAGCTCCAGTACTGCACTCAGGTCTGGCATACAGATCACAGGGCTTAGTGTTGGAGACTGTGCTAGATCTCCCTCTACGTCTGTCTATCACCTTCTCTGATCTAATCAGTGAGTTCTAGACAAGTTCCTATTTCCTCCTTTTGTGGAGAGGAATATTAAATGTTAGTGGCATTCTTGAGGGAGAGTTTTCCCTTGGACTACCATTTTATGGTTACTTGAAACTGCATTTAGACAGAAAGAAAGGAGAAGTGACAAAATGTACTGACTGCAGCCTCTTGATTCCTGTTTTATTCATGGCTTCTGCTGGAATCCGATGGCCTCTGGGGAGGGGCTCAGTGATTCTCCCAGAGATCCATTCCCAAGAGACCACAGATATCCTCTAGAGAAGTAGCAGAGAACAGTGGTTATCACTGTGACTTTTGACATAATGAAGACATGGTTTTGGAGGCTACCATAACCACTTTACCAGGTACCAGTCTTAGTATGAACTTGTTCAAGTTATTCCACTCTCTGAAGCTATTCCACTCTCTAAACCTGTTTCATCATCTGTAAACGATGGAAGCTAGTACCCACCTCATTGGGCTTTTTGTGAATCCCTTGTCTATATTCAGTGCCTAGCACATGCTAGGTGTATAGTAAAAACTGGTTGTTACTATAGCATTACATTCTACTCACTTGGGCTTCCCAGGTAGCTCAGTAGTAGAGAGTCTGCCTGCCAATGCAGGAGATGCAGGAGACAGGGATTCGATCCCCAGATCAGGAAGATCCCCTGGAGTAGGAAATGGCAACCTGCCTCGGTTTTCTTGCCTGGGAAATCCCATGGACAGAGGAGCCTGGTGGACTCCAGTCCACAGGGTTACAAAGAGTCAGACACAACTGAGCACCTGAGCACACACGCATGCATTCTATTCACTAGCAGCTTCTGTTTCCACGTGTTCTGTTGTCCTGTCCCCAAGTCTGTGCCCCCATCTTCAGCCAGATTCTGCTCTCCATTCTTTCTTTCACTCCTGTCTTGCATATTCAAAGACATTATTTCAGCAATTCTTCCCCATTCTCTCCCTTGTATTACGATTTTTTTCATTTTCTGCTGAAATAGCTCCATCAGCATACAAAATATTGCTTTATTCCTACTTTTCTCATCTTAAAAAGACCCTTCTTGTGATCCTCAGTTCCCTACCAGCCACTAACCTGGTGGCTCCCCTTGCAACAAAATCCTTGAAAGAATGATCTCTATTCACTTTCTTCAATTTCCCTTTTACATTCTCTCCTAAACACAATTCAATCAATACTTTGACCACATTAGATCACTAAAACTGATCTTATCATGGTCATTGATGACCTCTGCATTGCTGGACTTGTCTTCATTCAGCTGACCCTTTAGTAGCTCTGACCCGGTTAATAACACTCTCCTCATTGATACATTTTCTGAGCGTGGCTTTCAGACCACCACTCTCTCCTGATTTTCTGTCTGCCTCACTGGCCACACCTAAGGCTCCTTTGCTGGCCCTTTCTCCTTGCTTCTACTTAATAGAGGATCACAAGGCTCATTCCTTGAGCCCTCTCACCTCTATCTACTCTCATCTCTTGTGGCCTTCAGTCTTACAGCCTTAAATAACATCTGTATCCCATTAGCCCTCAAGTTTATATTTCTATTCCAGATCTCTCTTATAAATTACCATCCCACTAACAGGCTAGCATCATCAAGTTCCACTTGGAACTCTGATAGAAACATTAAAAGTATCATGTCCAACACCAGATCCCTGTACTTCCTGGAGTCTTCTTCAGCTCAGTAAATGGCAACTCCATCCTTTAATTTACTCAGGTCAGAACTTTTGTCAAAATCCTTGATTTCACTCATTCATTTACATCATATATCAAAATCATCAGGAAAAACTATATGGCCACCTTTAAAAATATTTCTCAAATCTGGACACTTGTCACCGTTTATAAATAAAGCTACAGCCCTAAGTCACCACCACCTCTCACTCAGATTATTGCCATTGGCTCCTAGCTTGTCTTGTAGCTTTCACCCCCTCTTCTGTCTAATCTCAACAAAGCAACAGGAGAAAACTCTTAAAAACTAATTAGTCCATGTCAGTCTTCTGCTCAGTTTCCTCTGGCTTCCCATCCTACCAGGATTAAAAAGTCCTAAAATATTCTCTAGAGTCTTATGTGATCTGGATTCCTGTTGCATTCTTAGCTCATTTCTTCCCATCCTCTCCCGCTTCTCTCCATGCCAATCACCTCAACTTCTTGCTGCTATTTGAGTTCACCCAGTACATTTCTGCTTCAGGACCTTCGCACTGGCTCCACCTAGAACGACGTGAGCATATCTAACTCCCTCAGTTCCTTTCAGTCTTTGCTCAAATATTCCTGCTCCTGAGACATTCCTCAACCACCTTAATTCCAAACACAACACTCCACCCTCATGCAAGACTTCCAATGGCCCTGACTCATGTTTACCTTTTAAAAATTTTCTATACCACTTCTCTCTTTTAATATGCTATATAATTTACCTACTTTTTAATGGGGCTTCCCTGGTGGCTTGGAGAGTAAAGAATCTGCCTGCAATGAAGGAGACCTGGGTTCAGTCCCTGGGTTGAGAAGATCACTAGCAGAAAGGAATGACAACCCACTCCAGTATTCTTGCCTGAAGAATTCCGTGGACAGAGGAGCCTGTGGGCTACAGTCCGTGGGGTCAGAAAGATCTGTATCTAGTGTTTAATATTTGCCTTCCTCCCCTCTCTCCACAGCCTGCTTGCCTATAAACACCATCAGGAGACGGGTCTTTTTTTTTTTTTTAAT